>NC_064639.1:1024534870-1024802370 GCF_023864345.2 Schistocerca serialis cubense
AGAGAAGGATATTTTAAACACGAAATCTATAACGTCAGTTTCCTTTTGCTGTCATTCCTCAGGACTTTAGGCCTTTGGAAATAGCACCAACATCCCCCACTGAAATTAAGGGAATTATAAATATACTGAAAAACAAGAGCTCATGTAGTGTTGATGGAGACTGTAACAAAATTTTGAAGTGTTGTTCTAATTTAATAAGTGGAGTCTTTAGCGATATATGTAGCTAATGCTTCGATGGCACAGGGAATTATTCCAGGCAGATTGAAATACGCAATTGTCAAACATCTTCATAAGAAAGGCGACAAGAGTGACTTAAATAATTGTAGACCAATCTCATTGCTGACTTCATTTTGTAAAATATTCGAAAAAGTTACGTATTCAAGAGTAGTCTTACATTTAAGTGAAAAAAATTTACTCAGCGTGTCACAGTTCGGATTCCGGAAGGGTTACTCGACTGACAATGCTATCTACACATTTACCCATCAAGTAGTGCAAGCCCTAAATAACAAATTATCGCCAGTTGGAGTTTTCTGTGATCTCTCCAAGGCATTTGACTGTGTGGATCATGTCACACTCTTAGAAAAACGCAGGTTTTATGGAATTGAAGGCTATACACACAGACGGTTTGAATCACACTTAATGAACAGAAAGCAAGAAGTTATGCTGAATAGCACAAGTAATGTTGAGAGGGTGGTAAATTCTAGTGAATGGGGAGTTACCACAAAGGGAGTCCCACAGGGTTCAATTTCAGGTTCTCTGCTGTTCTTTATTCATGTGAATGACCCCCCACTTAACGTTCAGCAAATGGAACTAGTACTTTTCGCAGATGACACGAGTGTTCTAATAAATGCCGTTCCAGAAAAAGCAGCAGAAGATATTGTTAAGGATGTCTTTCAAATAATTATTAAGTGGTTCTCAGAAAATCAGGCGAATACAGGGATGGTTTCTTTACAATGACATGGACAGTTGCCTTCCGCACTCTTCAAAAAGGTTCGGAGCTTGTGCTCCGTCTCTAGTGATATTCGATAATTACGAAACTTCTATCAGTGGCAGCAGAACACGGAAATACAAAGTTCTGACGCGAGTGACCATTAGAACGTATCGTCATATTGTGTCTTCAAACAAAACAACAATTTTCTTGGAACAGGGATAGACAGAGCAAATAATGTATTACAATAGTGTGCATAAGTAATCAACAATATAAAACAGCCTCAACCTGTGTAGAAGCATCTGCAGAAGAATCTGATACAATATCAATATTCTGTCGCTGTGAAAGGTGGGCTATGAAAACAACAGAATTTCTGAGGTTGTGGTACGAGGGCTATTCAGAAAGTAAGGTCCGACCGGTTGCGAAATGTAAAACACCGCGAAAATGAAGAATGTTTTATTTGCAACAATTTGCTCCACCTTCCAGATACGTCTCAGCATAGTCATCGCTCCAACTTAGACGCCTATCGTAGCGTTGTACCAATTATCCAATACCCTCGTCATAGAAAGGAGTCGCCTCTGCTTTCTGCCAATTCTCTACGCTGGTCTGTAGCTCATCGTCTGTGCCAAAGTGTTGTCTTCATAACCAGCGGTTCCTAGGTGCAAACGTGAAAATCAAAGGGGGCCACGTCCGGCCTTTATGGTGGGCTATCAAAGCCTTCCCATCGAAAACGCAGCAGGAGAGTTTTCGTGGCCCTGCAGTGTGCTGCTGAGAATTGTCATGAAGAAGGAAATGCATGACAGTTGCATTATGTGGGCTGCATGAAATCAGGTGCAACCTCCCACAGGCAGTCATAGCTGGAGGTAGACACTATTTTTTAAGCATCCTTGCGTGCTCACTGTTCGTTCTAAACCGACAAGAGCGATGTGACGCGATCGAAGGGCATACTAGAGACACTGTCCAACACATCTGTGCAAAGCTTCATTGGATTTTCAGTGTGGTTTCATTTCGCGCGCGATTGGACCTCACCTTCTGAATAGACCTCGTGGCTAAAAATCCACCAGTACAATAAAATAACATTTTGAAGGAACAATAAAGTGCGCTCATTAGGAAATACGCGATACGCGTGTTGCAGTTTTTTCAGCAAGACTCATGGCAGAATAGTGCTTGTGCTTACCGAGGTAGGTGGCGATGAACTTGCTTCGCTCGGTGGGCGGAATCCAGCGGCTACCCATCACGTTCATTGCTGGCCACGTTGTGCCCTGTGCAAAGCGAATTGTTGTCACAGCTGTTCACAGGGTGAGGCCACCCAAAATAAGCGCAGTATGGATTGCATTGATAGAGAAAAAAACTACAAAAGTAGTGATAATTCAAAATATTAAATGTTATTAAATTAGCTTAAGAGTAGAACATGTGACACAGTTTAATTAAACATATAAACACAGTCTAAGCAAGTAATTCGTGTACTAAATGGATACCATAACTTGGTAGGACACAAGAATTTTCTATAAAATGTGAGTACTGTAAAGAGTAATATTGCACATAAGGTGTGTGTGATGCTGTCATTGATGGTGTCTATGAACGCAACAAGGAAAGAAGGCCATTCCCTATCAGAGTTGCTGTCAGTGCTCCAGTGGTTTGTGTAAGAGGGCTGATACCACACCAAACATGATCATGAGATGCAAGTCAAGTGATCAAAAATGGCGCTTCATTGCGTAGTTGTCAGTTTTTGACCTATATATACCTGTTGCACACATTGTAAAAACTAGCAGAAAGGTCCTCTAACGGGTAGTAAATGTGACAATGGCACCGTTTTTTTTCACATGAGCAGAGGGAAAAATATGTCAGTCACCGCGAGTAAAACCGCTCCTAGCATTGAAAGTGGCCTCAGTTCACAAGTTTTGTTCAGGTGGGGGATATCCAGCTCAGGCCATGCACTCGTAGCGCTACCAAAACTGTGGGGATGATGACCGCTACTTCTCGCCCACTGTTCCAAATAGTTCCACCCGTGGTACTGATTTAGCATACCAGCTGAGATGCGGTAGGATGCCTGAGTGTTCGTCAAACAGGAATGAAAGGGTACTGTCCTGTGAACGCGGCTCTGTATGATGACCACTGTGTCAACAAGATAATCAAGAATATGTAAAAGAAAGGGCAAGAACTGGTCACCAACAATGGTGAAATAAACATCCAGTTCACGTTCGCGGTAACCTGAAAGAGAAAGTCCAAATTATAGTACGAAAAACACACCCAAAATAGCACAGAGCTATCTCTGACTCATCCACATCTTCCACACTGTACGGGTTAAAAGCTTCATTGGCCCGTCGTCAAACTCGACGACTCGAAATTTGGAAAGACGCAACCACAATACATGCCTCCAGGCATCTACTGTCCAGATTCTGTGTTGTTTGGCCCATTGAAGAAGTGCAGCGATGAGCAACGGCCTGTTGCGTGATACCCGACTCATAATACCTATTTCAAGGCGTTCCCTTCGCAATATTCTCTCGGAAACTGTTTCAGATGGACCTGCAACACTGGCAGCAGCAAATTACTATCGGGTATGAAACCGATTGTCATTGACATGGCGTGGCACTCGTCTCTGGTTGGTGTAGGTTAAGATCGTTGTATGATCGCTTTTCTTACGGTGTATAACAATGATGCGACAACTAAACTATTCCCTGTAGAGTGTTGTCATGGGCACACCTGATGTAAATGATATTTCACGTAAGATAGAAACAAAGATAAATGTAATTTAATTTCATCCATCTTTTGCACCTATGAACCTGACTGTAGACAATACACAGGAAGTATGAATAAAAACGCCTTCAGTCACACTTTTTCGTGTTTTATTGAATTACTCGTAAGATTTCGGTTCCTGTGGTTCCATCGTCTTAATACATAATTTACTTCTGCTCTTGAGTGAGGTGAAATGTACATTCCTGTTATCAGAATCTTAGATGTTAGGTTTTGTATTTTGTAAACAAACTGCGGAAAATATGATGAGAGACAGTCGAAAAAACAAAGAATGATAATTTACCGAACAATCAACGAAGAACATTTTCAACCTTTTAACGCCATCAGGTATTGGTTTATCGTTACTGTCACCGCACTCACGTCACTCATATCGCAAATCTATGAAGTGTTTTTAAAATATATTAACAAATGTGCGCCTTAAGTGACGATGTCCGATGACAGAAATGACGAACCAACGTCTGCTGGCGTTAAAAGGTTAAAAATATTCTTCGTTGATGGTTCGGTAAGTTTTTCACTAACATCTAACCATCTAACCTCTAACCGTCTCGTAACAGGAAGACACATTTCATCTCTCTCAAGAGCAGAAGTAAGTTATGTATTAAGACGATTTGCACCTGACGTTGGACCCACTGGGTACTAAGTGCATCGTGTAATTCAATAAACCAGGAAAATATTGTGACAGGAAACTTTTCAGTCATACATCTTGCGTACAGATGAATGCACTAAGATGTGCGGCCAGAACATGGTGGAGAGTTCGCCCGAAAACTCTGCTCAGCTTTCTTGAGATCAGTCTTGGATTATAGATGCATCTTTTATCACGATGGGTCAAGAAATTCGCAATAGGAACAGGACAGACTTCATTGTAGCTGCATTCGGATATGCACTGGAACCACGTTACTCTTCTTGGTGAGGAAGGGGAGCCACCAGAGGAAAAACTTGAGAAGCACATCTCACAGATAAGACACTCTTTATCAACGATTAATGAAGTATTGTCCAGACACTGAAAAATGTAACTTTCACAGGAATTAGACGAAATCCAATATTTATCAAATATATTGAATGGTGGATTCGTATGAAAATAACTACTTAAATACAATCTCTTACCAGAATTCCTAGCCGCATTCAGCTACCGAGAATAAAATGAAATAATCTTCGATAATATCGTACACTATAAAGATTCTCCGAACTCCAAGCTTGTAATCAACGGTTTGCTCAATACCATCTTCCTCAATTCTACGAAGATTTTTACGAACGGGTCGAAGACCATCAACACCGACAAAACAGGATGTGCAATATACAACCCTGCAGGAAATTATTAAGCCCCTATATTCCGTACGTACGGAGACAACCTTCTATGCAGAAGTCACCGCAATTAGAGAAGCAGTAAAGTATGGAAGATTTCACTCACGAAGCAGTACGATGACATTAGCCGATTCCCTAGGAATTCTAAAGAGCCTTAAGAAACCACAAAGGAATAAAAGCGTGTCACCTATAATTATAAGCACATTAAAGAAACCGCTAAAAACAAGCAACGAGAACGCCAACAAATTTATTCTGTATTCCAAGGTACAGTGGAATCTTTCATAATGAAATAGTAGAAGCAAAGCGAACAATGAACTTAGGCGAAGTCTTAAATGATAGACTTGCTTACCAAGAAGCTTTCAGTTTAATCAGTGAAAAAGCGGGAAGCATCTGGCACAGATAATGGTATTCGACCAAGATTTCTAATAGAGTGCATTATGCCTCATTGCAACCTAAATAGCATTATCGCCTTCATTTGTCGATTGGAATAGAAGAAGATGATTCATAACTACGATTAGGCGCGTGCACTTAAATCATGGCAAATTTCCATCCCTTCTGTTCCAAACGGCGTGAAGGACTCTCCATTTTATGATTTATGCAATGAAAACGGAGACATGAACCATCAACTGTACTCGAGCACCAGATACAAAATACAACAAAAATCTTTTTTCAGAGGATTTGTAAGTGCAAAAGTTCCTCTTCTAACACGGGCTGCAGCGAAAAGAAGTCTTTCGCGACGGCACTGATATGTAAAACATTCTCGAATTGAAGCGACAAGAAAACCGAAAATGTTTTAGATATTGGCTGCGGTGTTTCTTTCAACTCAAAAGAGTGATTTGAACTATTATTAAATGAGGTGTTCAGCCAATGAAATACGATCTAACGATCTAGGTACACTGTGATCTTATGTATGGATACTTTGTATGGTCCTATGATTTTTTCTTTTCATTGTTACGTTATAATTACTTCATGAGTGGTTTAAATGGTTTAATATATCAGTCACACAGGGTGTTGCAAGGGAATGGTGGGTATTCAGGGATATGACCGGAAAGAGCATCTGAAGCAAAAAACTTCGGTGAACATATGCCCTACTCCCAATGGTTTGCGACACGTAATACATTTAATATACGTTGTTATTTACGACTATTGTCTTTTAACCAGTAACAGAATTCAAGTCGTGTGGCATTTTAGCCAATGAGAAGATTTTGGACACGATGTATGTGACATGGATACAAGCATTCTGCTTGTAATACACGTGCTCGTGGGGTACTGATACGTGCAGAAAGTCGCCGCGCGCTGGTAGTGAGGCTATACTGCACTATTTAAATACTGTGCGGCTGTTCCGACACATGTTTTGTAACTACACGTCCAGAAGAAATATGGGAACTTGGAAGAATACATGTTCCACACAATGTTCTGCACCACTGGTAAACACTGTACGACCAGGAATTCGACGTGTCGGAAAGCACCGACGACATTCTTCGACAGCAGCAGGAGCACTACCATCGCAGACGCCGTAAACGTGCACCGTATCTTCATATTCTTCATTAGGGTACGTGTATGGCATTTTACCAAACGCGAGCACAAACGCAATTAACTGCTGCTTCTCTCTGATACGCTGTCAGTCCTCGCGCCAATTTACCCACAACACATCACGGACGATCGTGCGTTCAACGGGCTAGTTTAACGGCAAAAACACGTGACTAGGCTAGAATGAAACGTCAGAGAGTTTGGTTATGTGAGGCATATGCGCGAACATCACTATCCCTAAAATACAGAGGGGTCCAAAAAATGTACCCACTGTTTAAAAGTCCATAACTGGCAAACTAATGGACGGAGTTGTCTCATTTTTGGTAGTGTAATAGTTTGTAGTTCCGGAAATCGCCACACAAGCGTTTTATTGCGTTGTTTTGTTTTGTCAGATGACAGTCGCCAGATAGTGTTTTGTTCTTAGTTGCACCTAGTTACTCGAGTAAACACGGCTGGCGCAAGGCTTACATTCGATGAAAGGAAGTCAGTTTTGAAGTGGTATTTTAAGTACGAAACATTATTGAGGTTCAACGGCAATGGCGAAATGAGTATCAAAAAGAGCCACAGACACCTTTAACGATTCGTCGCATTCAAGACAAATCTGAAGCCGAAGGTTGCGTTAAAGATGTACAGAAACAACGATCTGGACTACCTGTAACAGTAACCAGTCCAGCTAACTCCCATCGTGTGTTACAACAATTCACTCGCTCACCACAGAAGTCTGTGAGACAGTGTGCCCGTGAAACTGTAGTGAGTCGCTCAAGTGTTCGGCAAAATTTGAAAACAGCATAGTGGAAGTGCTACATCCCACGATTGCTGCACGCAATGAACGACGACGACCCAGATCGTAGTATGGAGTGCTGCGAGTGGTTTACTAACATGGTGTGCAACGATGAAGAGTTTGCAGAGATGATTGTGTGGTCTGATGAGGCGCAGTTCAAACTCAATGGTACAGTAAATCGTCACAATTCCATTTACTGGGCCGCCGAAAATCCTAACGTCCATGTACACAAAGCAGTGAATTTGCCAGGAGTAAAGTGTGTGGTGTGGGTTCTCTTACCGGGGCTTGATTGGGCCATTCTTATTTGACGGCACAGTTAACGGTGAGGTGTACCCTCGAAAGCTTCAGACATCCGAGACTTGTATGGAGACGGAAGAGTTTACTTTCAACAAGATGGTGCCCCAGCCCACTACCAAAATCGTGTTAGGGCGTATCTCGACGAAACTCTACCAGGAAGATGGATAGGCCGTAGAGGTGCTGTGGAGTATCCACCACGTTCGACCTAACTCCTCTGGAATTTTACCTGTGGAGATCGCTAAAGGACGCCGTTTATCGACAAAAGCCAAGCACATTGGATGAACTTCGAGACTCCATCGTACATTCATGTGCAAATATCCAACTGAACACGTTGCAGTCAGTAGTTCGTGCTGCAGTTCGGCGGCATCGTTTGTGTGTGGATGCTAATGGTGATCATTTCGGACACCTACAGTGATATCTGTAAGTTGGACTTTAAGCTACACTTTCACCAAAAATGTGACAACTCCGTCAATTAGTTTGTAGGTTATGGACTTTTAAACAGTGGATACATTTTTTTTACCCCTCTGTAGATGTATATTAAACGCGTTTTTTCTCGGAAACCATTTGTAATAGGGCGTATGTTCACATGAAGCTTTCTGCTTCTAATTAACGTCCCTGAATATTGACCATTCCTCCTTGATCATTCCTCCTGGAGCACCCTGTATATTTATACCCTTTATGGCTGTGAGGAGAGTGCCCAATGTCAATAAATAAAGGAAAAAAATATATCTCCGTTGACCTCATCAACATTCACATCGTGCTTTCCAGAAACTGTTGGTCGCTTTGTGGCAGTGCACATTATTTCTATTGACTGTATCGACATGTACATCATGTTTTAAACAGTACGGTAAAAATGAAAGTGGCCCAGAAAATATTTATTGCGTCGTAAGATATGCAACTCAACCTACAGGTTGCAGGTTGCCTATATCGAGATGCATGAAATATTTTCTCGGCCAGTTTTATTTTGGCAACAGTGTAGAAACAGCTGCTGGTGTGAGCGGTGCGGATACTTGCCGAGGCGGCGCCCTGCACCAGGCGCACGGCGACCAGCAGGAAGAGATGCGTGCGCGCCGCCACAGGTATGAGCAGCGACGCGAATGCGCACAGCAGGTTGGCGCCCCCGAAGACGCGCTTGGCGCCGAAACGCTGCGCCAGAAGACCGCCGGGCACCAGCGCCACCACATAGCTCCAGTAGAAGGCACCCAGTGCCAGCGACTGCTGCTCCATCGTCCACGGGAAGCGTTCCTGTCGTCAGCGGCACGTCATTAACACTCTGGGAGCGTTGTACGTTTAGTTTAGTTTAGTTATGTCATGTTCGTAGATCATTTTGATGATTATTTTGTCGATATGATGTGGAACAAGTCAGATTACAGGGTATATATATACAGGGTGTTACAAAGAGGTACGGGCAAACTTTCAGGAAACATTACTCACACACAAATAAAGAAAAGATGTTTTGTGGACATGTGTCCGGAAACGCGTAATTTCCATGTCAGAGCTGATTTTAGTTTCGTCAGTATGTACTGTACTTCCTTGATTCACCGCCAGTTGGCCAAATTGAAGGAAGGTAATGTTGACTTCGGTGCTTGTGTTGACGTGCGACTCATTGCTCTACAGTACTAGCATCAAGCACATCAGTACGTAGCATCAACAGGTTAGTGTTCATCACGAACGTGGTTTTGTAGTCAGTGCAATGTTTACAAATGCGGAGTTGGCAGATGCCCATTTGATGTACGCATTAGCACGGGGCAATAGCCGTGGCGCGGTACGTTTGTATCGAGACAGATTTCCAGAACTGAGGTGTCCCGACAGGAAGACGTTCGAAGCAATTGATCGGCGCCTTAGGGAGCACGGAACATTCCAGTCTATGACTCGCGACTGAGGAAGACCTAGAAAGACGAGGACACCTGCAATGGACGAGGCAATTCTTCGTGCAGTTGACGATAACCCTAATGTCAGCGTCAGAGAAGTTGCTGCTATACAAGGTAACGTTGACCACGTCACTGTATGGAAAGTGCTACGGGAGATCCAGTTGTTTCTGTACCATGTACAGCGTGTGCAGGCACTATCAGCAGCTGATTGGCCTCCACGGGTACACTTCTGCGAATGGTTCATCCAACAATGTGTCAATCCTCATTTCAGTGCAAATGTTCTCTTTACGGATGAGGCTTCACTCCAACGTGATCAAATTGTAAATTTTCACGATCAACATGTGTAGGCTGACGAGAATCTGGACGCAATTGTGCAATCACGTCATCAACA
This sequence comes from Schistocerca serialis cubense, assembly GCF_023864345.2. Classification (NCBI taxonomy): domain Eukaryota; kingdom Metazoa; phylum Arthropoda; class Insecta; order Orthoptera; family Acrididae; genus Schistocerca; species Schistocerca serialis. Next base: position 1,024,544,725 of record NC_064639.1, read on the forward strand.
CAGATTTTCTGTGAACGTTTGGGCAGGCATTGTTGGTGATGTCTTGATTGGGCCCCATGTTCTTCCACCTACGCTCAATGGAGCACGTTATCATGATTTCATACGGGATACTCTCCCTGTGCTGCTAGAAAATGTGCCTTTACAAGTACGACACATCATGTGGTTCATGTACGATGGAGCTCCTGCTCATTTCAGTCGAAGTGTTCGTACGCTTCTCAACAACAGATTCGGTGACCGATGGATTGGTAGAGACGGACCAATTCCATGGCCTCCACGCTCTCCTGACCTCAACCCTCTTGACTTTCATTTATGGGGACATTTGAAAGCTCTTGTCTACGCAACCCCGGTACCAAATGTAGAGACTCTTCCTGCTCGTATTGTGGACGGCTGTGATACAATACGCCATTCTCCAGGGCTGCATCAGCGCATCAGGGATTCCATGCGACGGAGGGTGGATGCATGTATCCTCGCTAACGGAGGACATTTTGAACATTTCCTGTAACAAAGTGTTTGAAGTCACATTGGTACGTTCTATTGCTGTGTGTTTCCATTCCATGATTAATGTGATTTGAAGAGAAGTAATAAAATGAGCTCTAACATGGAAAGTAAGCGTTTCCGGACACATGTCCACATAACATATTTTCTTTCTTTGTGAGTGAGGAATGTTTCCTGAAAGTTAGGTGCAGTTAAAATACCTAACTCCTTGACTAGGTGCCTAAATGACGTCCTTGGGTGAACACCACTAATTATTCTCACTGCTGAAATTTTTAGCTCTACATACACATGCAACTACATTTAGAAGCAGACATTTATTTATTTATTTATTTATTTTTCACCAGCTCTGAATCAGAAACTCGTCCATGGAACTGAAGGAGTTGTTCAAAAGAAATGATTTTAAGATAGATTTAAAACTTGATCTGCTACCTGCCAGACACTTTATGTTGTTGGGCAAATGATCAAAGATTTTTGTTGCTGAATAATGTACTCCTTTTTGAGAAACCGACTGGTTCAATAACGGATAGGAAAGGTCATTGAAAAATTTGTTACTGTTGTACGTATGAACATCACTGTTCATCGCGAATTGAGATGGATTATTTATAACGAATTTCATTAGTGGTTATATATACTCTGATGGTGCAGTTAAAATACCTAACTCCTTGACTAGGTGCCTAAATGACGTCCTTGGGTGAACACCACTAATTATTCTCACTGGTCTCTTTTGTACAATCAGTTCTTTATGTCTGAGTGGTGAGTTACCCCAGGAAACTATTCCATAAGACATTATTGAGTGGAAATATGCAAAGTACGTTAGGAGGCTGAACTGTTTATTACGAATACTAGTGATTATATGAAGAGCGAAAGAAGCTGAACTTAATTGTTTGAGTAACTCAGTAATATGCTTCTTCCAGTTCAAGTTGTCATCAATGTGAACACCCAAAAATTTGAAGAAATTTACCTGTTAACTGAGCCCTGTTCATATTGTACATCAATTGTCGATTCAAAATGGTTCAAATGGCTCTGAGCACTATGGGGCGTAACTGCTGAAGTCATCAGTCCCCTAGCACTTATAACTGCTTTAACCTAACTAACCTAAGGACGTCAGACACATCCATGCCTTAGGCAGGATTCGAACCTGCGACCGTAGCGGTCGCGCGGTTCCAGACTGTAGCGCCTAGAACCACTCGGCCACCCCGGCCGGCCTCAATTGTCGGTATGGCTCTATTTGATGTACAGAACTGGATATAGTGAGTTAGTCATTACAGTCACAGAGCATGAGATTACATCCAAATTAATCTTTCAGTCTGTAGATTTTGGCAGATTAGAACTACGTGCGGAAGTGGAACTGTGAGATCGGGTTGCGAGTCGCATCTGGACAGATTAGTCAATAGGACCATTGCCCCAAAGACTAGGTTCCAGGTTCGATTATCAGCCCAGCAAAAATTTCCAATCTGCTAGGAAGTTTCAAAGACATTATGAGTCTACAGTTGTTGGTTGCTAAAACTTACTGAAATCTGTACAAGAAGTGTTGGTAGACATCTCTTTAAATCAGATGTTATCGTCTTTCTTGATGCACTTTTTTTTTGAAAGATAGTGTCTTGCGGTAGCATTCTCGCTTCCAGTGCACGGGGTCCCGGGTTCGATTCCCGGAGGGGTCAGGAATTTTTTTCTGCCCCGAGACGACTGGGTGTTGTTGTGTCGTCATCATTACCATACATTCCCATTACGGTCAGAGGAAGGCAATGGCAAACCATCTCCACTAGGACCTTGCCTAGTACAGCGGTGCGGGTCTCCCGCATCGTCCACTACGCTCCTCGGAGTATGGGACTTCATCATCATCAACATCAATTACAGATCATGTTGATCATCTGGACATTACAAACGGCGGGACACGGTTCTTAATAGGGCGTGTGATTACTACAGACAGCAATACTTTGCAGTTCGCTTCCATGCTGGCCACAAAGTTGGGCAGTAGTTCCTGTGGTTGGGGGTTCAGTTCCGCCACCAGCGCGGTTGACAACTGCTGCATGGTAGCTGGTGTATACGGAAGTGCTGGAGTACGTCTCCCCAATCCATCCCAAACATGCTCGATGAAGTTACGTCGGGGCAGTCCATTCGCTGAATATACATTCGCTGAGTGCCCTCTTGTTTCAAGAGCTCCTCCATCTGCGCTGTTCGATACGTTCGCGCACTGGTATGCATAAAAATGAAGTCAGGGTCGAATACACACCTAAAACAACGCACGTGGAGCGGGAGTACAGTATCACAATAAAGTTGACAAGCGAGGAGAGAGCGTTTGGAGGACAGAGCGCCCATTCAACATTATGCCTCCCCCCTCCCATCCCCCCCCCCCCCTACACACACACACCAAATCACCTGGAACACGAAAATAGTCACTTCGACAACGCTGGACGTACCTTTATATGGTGAGAGATGGGAACACGTAATGCATCTGTGAATTTTGTCAGTTATGTTCGGTTTGGTAATCTAGGAGGGACAAGGTACCATGTAGTATGGACGTACTGACCTTCAACTCTTTGGACACTGGCCTTTCAAGGTTACTGTGATATTGTACTCTTTCCCCAGGTGCGTCTTTTCAGAGGTACATTCGGCTCTGACATCATTTTTATGGATGACAGTGCAGCGACCGCACCGAACAACGAAGGTGAAGGAACTCTTGGAACGAAAGGATGTTCACCCATTGGACTGGCCTGCCCGTTTCCCCGACCTAAAACCCATAGAGCAAGTCTGGAACGCGTTGGGGAGCACGTACACGGGCGCCAGCCATCATCCAGAGATCATCAACCGCGATGATGAAGGAATGGAACGACCTACCTCAACGACTCTTTACCATCTCCGTGGCCAACATGTGAGCGCGGTACAAATCACGCATTGCTGCCCGTGTTGATCACAGCCCCTATTATAAACGATGTACTGTCTTTTGGAATTTCCCCGGGACCATCATGAATCGCAGTGGTTTCGGTGCAATTATTGTCATTGAATAAAAGTGTCATTTCTGTTCGTCTCATTGCGTATTTCTTTCAGTTACCTTCTGCACTCTAAAACAGTAGTTCTTTCTATGTGAGATCCGAGCAAGTTTCATCGAGTTATGTGACTCGGCTGTGACTCATCATACGAAAGTTACTTTCGTCCCTAATCCGATGATTAGGGTGAGCAGCGAATTGTGACTGTTTGCTGGTAACTGCGGGAAACTGTCGTCGCTGACTGCCTGAAAGAGGCTACAGGATCACTAAGATGCAATTTCTATTTGGTGTGACGAATATCAGATTACTCTAAATGTAGAAAAATTGGAGTCAGGGCAGATGAGTAGGAAAAACTGTCCTCTAACGTACGAAAACAGTATTAGAGGTGTATTGCTTGACACACTCACTTCGATTAAACATCTAAGCGTAGCGTTGCAAAGCGATAAAATTGAGGGAAGGCGAATGGTCGACTCGAGCTCATTGAGAGAGTTTCAGGATCACATACGTCGGTTTGCATTATAAAGCCGACTTATGTGGTCGTGAAAATAGAAATAACATTACAAATATGATTCGCTGGAAGAAAACTGTGAAAACAAATGCTCCAGACCTGAGTTGCCAGGCAACTCACCAGTAAAACAATGCATAACATGTTTTGATGTCCGAAGATGTACTGTACAAATACGAACGATACTTTTTAAATAAGGCAACTAAAACCAATGTGTGGCTGGGTGCTGTAAACCTTCAACAGCTTATTTCATACAAGACCCACGGTCTCCAGCAATGCCTTTATTTGACAAAGTTGCATCTTATGTCAAAGGTCGGGATGGAACATACCTTGGCGATTGTTGATCGTTATGTATGACAAGTTTGAACGTAGCGTGATTGTGTAACAGAAACAGATAGTCGTCAGGACTGACTGGATTCTCTGTTCAACTGAAACTGTTAGAATACGTATCCCCACGCCTTCAAAATGTACGCTATTGAGGGTACAATTTGTGGTAATTTGAAATCAGTCACCATTCGGATGAGAATGCAGACAAAGAACACTAACGCTGCTGTTTTATCTGCAAGTGGAAAAGCAGAACGCAGCGCTACACATAAAAGAAATGGCCGATCAGAAATACGTAAACAGCAACCAGAAAGTAAATGGTCCTTCGTGTCACGCTGGTTGAGCCTTACAAAGATATCGCTCCACTGCTTGAGATAAAACTGGACCTACTGAAAAATGTTGTGAAGATATTAGACAAAAGTTTCCAGAGTTATGTGAAAGAGAAGCCAGATTTTTTTGTTGTCAGTCGTTTGACTAGTTTGATGCGGCCCGCTACAAATTTATCTCCTGTGCCAATCTTTACATCTCAATAGTGGCAATTGCTACACATATCCTCAATGCTGGATGTATTCCAGTTCCAATCTCTGTTTTCCACTGCAATTTTATTCTCTATAGTTCTCTCTAGTACCATGGAAGCTATTCCCTAAAGTCTTAATATACGACGTATCATTCTGTCTCTTCTTCTTATCAGTGTTTTCCACATATTCCTTTTTTCTCCGATTCTGCGGAGAACATCCCCCTTCCTTACGCTATCCAACCTAATTACCCACATTCTGTTCTAATATCACATCTCAGATGCTTAGATTCCCTTCTGCTCTGGTTTACTCACAGTCCATGTTTCACTGCCGTACAATCCTAAGTTCCAAACGTACATTCTGAGAAGTTTCTTCCTCAAATTAAGGCCTATGTTTGATACTAGTAGACTTCTCTTGGCCAGGAATATCCTTTTTGTTAGTACAAGCCTCCTTTTTATATCCTATTTCCTCCGACCATTATAGTTTATTTTACTGCCTAGGTAGCAGAATTCCTTCAACTACCTTCATCAACCCTCACGACAGTTACCATTCGCTGGTCACAGTAGGCTACGCTTGCGCGCTCCGTAGCAACCACGCGGGAACGGCAAGTATAAAGCCAGACCGCTAGAATGGACATCGAGTGATACGGACGACCCGGTACCACGTCAAGCACCAGCAAGAGGCCGCTGGCCGCACTACAAAAGCGTGGCTCCATCTAATCACTAGTGACTAGGGGCGGCATGCCTCTTCCCAAAGAATGATTACTTAAGCCAACCCAGGGACCACTGCGGACAGTTCCCCTAGCAAGAGCTACCCGAGTCATCCGCCGACTGCTTGCAGTCCATCACTCAAGCTCTCGTTGATGTGCCAGCGGAGAAGACTGCATCACGCCGAGTAGTAAGGCTTTGTACACTACTGGCCATTAAAATTGCTGCACCACGAACATGACGTGCTACAGACGCGAAATTTAACAGACGGGAAGAAGATGCTGTGATATGCCAATGATTAGCGTTTCAGAGCATTCACACAAGGTTGGCGCCGGTGGTGACACCTACAACGTGCTGACATGAGAAAAGTTCCCAACCGATTTCTTATACACAAACAGTAGTTGACTGACGTTGCCTGGTGAAACGTTGTTGTGATGCCTCGTGTAAGGAGGAGAAATGCGTACCATCACGTTTCCGACTTTCATAAAGGTCGGATTGTAACCTATCGCGATTGCGGTTTATCGTATCGCGACATTGCTCTTCGCGTTGGTCAAGAACCAATGACTTAGCAGAATATGGAATCGGTGGGTTCAGGAGGGTAATACGGAACTCCGTGCTGGAGCCCAACGGCCTCGTATCACTAGCAGTCGAGATGACAGCCACCTCATCCGCATGGCTGTAACGGATCGTGCAGCCACGTCTCGACACCTGAGTCAGCAGGTGGGGACGTTTGCAAGACAACAACCATCTGCACGAACAGTGCGACGACGTTTGCAGCAGCATGGACTATCAGCTCGGAGACCATGGCTGCGGTTACCCTTGACGCTGCAGCACAGACAGGAGCGCCTGCGATGGTGTACTCAACGACGAACCTGGGTGCACGAATGGCAAAACGTCATTTTTTCGGATGAATCCAGGTTATGTTTACAGCATCATGATGGTCGCATCCGTGTTTGGCGACATCGCGTTGACGCACATTGGAAGCGTGTATTCGTCATCACCATACTGGCGCATCACCCGGCGTGACGGTATGTGGTGCCACTGGTTACACGTCTCGGTCACCTCTTGTTCGCATTGACGGGGCTTTGAACAGTGGACGTTACATTTCAGATGTGTTACGACCCGTGGTTCTACCCTTCATTCGATCGCAACGAAACCCTACATTTCAGCAGGATAATGCACGACCGCATCTTGCAGGTCCTGTACGGGCCTTTCTGGATACAGAAAATGTTCGACTGCTGCCCTGGCCAGCACATTCTCCAGATCTCTCACCAACTGAAAACGTCTGGTCAATGGTGGCCGAGCAACTGGCTCATTACAATACTCCAGTCACTACTCTTGAAGAACTGCCGTATCGTGTTGAAGCTGCATGGGAAGCTGTACCTGTACACATCCAAGCTCTGTTTGACTCAATGCCCAGGCTTATCAAGGCCATTATTACGGCCAGAGGTGGTTGTTCTGGGTACTGATTTCTCAGGATCTATGCACCCAAATTGCGTGAAAATGTAATCACATTTCAGTTCTAGTATAATATATTTGTCCAATGAATACCCGTTTATCATCTGCATTTCTTCTTGGTGTAGCAATTTTAATGGCCAGTAGTGTAGTATGTAACAATTTTGCGAGTGCTACTCTTTACGGTTTTATTTCCGGCTCCCGGGAGCTAGTTGGAGTCTGTATCTCAGAACTGTGTTTAGGTAGCACCGCTGAGGAGGGGGAGCTAATTTCTTGTTATCACCATTGTAACCATCAATTTCTGCAAGCCAATAAACAAGCTTTAAAATCTACAGAGGCTCTCCTCAATTAGTAGCAAATAGCAGGATTGTCTAGTGGTATCAAGGGTGTGCTGGCTGAACGTTTGGTATGCACCTTCAAGACCCAAGTGGAAAAATTAATTGACTTAACTTTTTCTTTCCTACCGTGTATCTCCTTATGAAGGGTCCTAATCTGCGCTGTGATGAACGTTAGCACAGGTTACAATTATCCCTGGTGTACCCCAGAATAATAGCTCTCTATCAAAGACTAATAGATGGCGTCATTTTTCTCCACAGATCCTGTGTAGGTGCAGACGTATGAACGATGTCATCAGCAGTGGAAGCCCACCTTCATCAACCTTTTGATCAGGCTGAAAATGGTCGAAGTCCAGCTGCTTGCCATCGACATGCCATCAAGTCTGGGCAATACGTAGGCCTGAACCCCCGAGGGGCACACTAACACATCGTTTCGTTCCAGATTCCCAGGATGAGACGCTTATCCCACCTACAGACATTGCATCACCCCAAGACCTCCAGCGGACTGACGCTGGTCGGCGAAACTCTCATCCCACGTCGATTGGTCCTGACCCCCCTCCCCCCCCCCCCTTTCCTCCAAGACAGCGAAGACTCCGAGGCCTCTGGGACTTGCCGTCGCCTCGACGCACCAGTCTCAGGGATGACTGCTACTGTGACCAGGGCAGAGAGCGGCAGTCCTCACGACAGTCACGATACCAGTGTCAAAATAGGCGGCGCCCTTGCGCTCCGTCGAAGCGACGCCGGAACATCAAATATAAACCCAGACTGATTGGTGGCGCACCGAAAACTATGGACCAGGCTCGTTGGTCGCGGCACAAAACCACTTCTCCATCCGGTCGCAAGTGACTGGGGGGCAGCACGTCTCTTCCTGAAGAGTGCTTGATGACCGGGTGTTGTGTGCTGTCCTTAGGTTAGTTAGGTTTAAGTAGTTCTAAGTTCTAGGGGACTGATGACCATAGATGTTAAGTCCCATAATGCTCAGAGCCATTTGAACCATTTTGAACCTGAAGAGTGGCTGTTTAAGCCAACCCTGGGACCATAGCGGACAGTTCCCCTAGGCGAGAGTTGATCGAGTCATGCTCCGACTGTTTGCAGTCCATCAGCCAAGTTCTTGGGCCACCGCAGAAGACTGAGTCGCGCCGAGAAGTTAGGCAGGCAACAGTTCTTTGAGTGCTAGTTTTTCTGGTTTTAGTTCCGACTCGCGGAAGTTAGATGGAGTCTATAACTCACCTTTGTATTTATTTAGAATCGTTGAATAGGCGGAGTTAATTTCTTGCTATCCCTATCGTAACTGCCGGTTTTCTCTAAACTAACAATGAAGCTGTTTGTAACATCTACAAGGTCTCTCTCTTCAGTTAGTAACAAAAAGTAGGATTTTTCAATTTCCATTCCTGATCTTAAGTTTCTCCCTGTTCTCATTTCTTCTACTTCTCATAACTTTCGTCTTTGTTCGATTTACTCACAATCTATGTTCTGCACTTATTAGAATGTTCATTCCATTCAGTAAATCCTGTAATTCTTCTTCACTTTCAATGAGAATAGCAATGTCATCAGCGAATCTTTTCAGTGATATCCTTTCAGCTTGAATTTTAATCCCGCTCTTGAACATTTCTCTTATTTTCGTCATTGTTTCTTCGATGTATATATTGTATTGTAGTTCTGAAAAACTTTATCCGTCTTACACCCTTTCTAATGCGAGCTCTTCCTTCTTGGTCTTCTATTCCTACTGTTTCCTTTTAGTTCTGGTATATTTACCCGTCTTTCCCTACAGCTTACTTCCCTTTTCTTAAAATTTGGAATATGTTGCAGCATTTTACATTCTCGAACGGTTTTCCTCGCTCCATAAATTCTATGAATGAGTCTTGGTTTTTCCTCAGTCTTGCTTCCATTATGAAATGCAACGTCAGAACGGCCTCTCTAAAAGCCAAACTGATCCTCATCTCACAAATCCTCAATTGTCTGTTTCATTCTTCTGTACACTTGTCAGCAATTTTGATGCATGAGTTGTTAATCCAACTGTGCGATAATTTTCGCACTTGTTGGCTGTTGCAGTCTTTGGAATTGCATGGATGAGTTTTCCGAAAGTCTGACGGTAAATCGCCATTCTTATACATTCTACACACGTAGGTGAATTGTCGTTTTGTTGCCGTTTCCCCCAATGATTTCAGAAATTCCATTGGAATGTTATCTATCCCTTCCGTCTTATTTGATCATAGGTCGTCCAATTCTGATTGTAATACTGGATCCCCTAAACCTTCCCAGTCGACTCCTGTTTCTCCTTCTATAACTACCACGTACGGACATGTCCTCTCTCTCATAGAGGCCTTCAATGTACTCTTCCCACCTTTATGATCTCTACTTTACATTTAACAGTGGAATTCCCATTGAGCTTTAATTTTACCGCCCTAGCTTTTAATTTCACAAAAGGTAATTTTGATTTTTTTATACACTGAGTCAGTCCATTTCTTTTTCGATTTCATTACATTTTCCATGCAGCCATTTTTCCTACTTATTTCATTTCTAAGTAACTTAGATATCTGTCTTCCTGAATTTCCCTGAAGAGTATTTGTTCTTCTTCCTTTCGTCGATCTTCTGTTAGACATGGGTTCCTCGCAATTAGCTTCCTTGTTTCGATACTTTTCTTTCAAAATTCTTGTTAGTGGTGTCCATTCTTCCATTCTTCTTCTGCTTACTGCTTACTGAGCTGTTCAAAAGCAACAATGAGGTACATAATTACAATACCAGAAGGAAAAATGACATTCATTACCCCACATTAAGGTTGTCTTTAGCACAAACGCTCCAACAACAGATTTGATAACTTCATTTATATCTACATCTACATGGATACTCTGCAAATCACATTTAAGTGCCTAGCGGAGGGTTCATCGAACCACCTTTACAATTCTCTATTATTCCGATCTCGTAAAGCGCACGGAAAGAATGAACACCTATAACTTTCCATACGAGCTCTGATTTCCCTTATTTTATCTTGTTGATCGTTCCGCCTTATGTAAGTCGGTGTCAACAAAATATTTTCGCATTCGGAGGAGAAAGTTGGTGATTGGAATTTCGTGAGAAGATTCCGTCGCAACGAAAAACGCCTTTCTTTTAATGATTTCCAGCCCAAATCCTGTATCATTTCTGTGACACTCTCTCCCATATTTCGCGATAATACAAAACGTGCTGCCTTTTTTTTTTAACTTTATCGATGTACACCGTCAATCCTACCTGGTAAGGATCCCACACCGCGCAGCAGTATTCTATAAGAGGACGGACAAGCGTAGTGTAGACGGTCTCCTTAGTAGGTATGTTACATTTTCTAATTGCCCTGCCAATAAAATGCAGCATTTGGTTAGCCTTCCCCACAACATTTTCTATGTGTTCTTTCAAATTTAAGTTGTTCGTAATTGTAATACCTAGGTATTTAGTTGAATTTACGGCTTTTAGATTAGACTGATTTATCGTGTAACCGAAGTTTAACGAGTTCCTATTAGCACTCATGTGGATGAGCTCACACTTTTCGTTATTTAGGGTCAACTGCCACTTTTCGCACCATTCAGATATTTTTTTCTAAATCGTTTTTCAGTTTGTTTTGATCTTCTGATGACTTTATTAGTCGATAAACGACAGCATCATCTGCAAACAACCGAAGACAGCTGCTTAGATTGCATCCCAAATCGTTTATATAGATAAGGAACAGCAAAGAGCCTATAACACTACCTTGTTGAACGCCTGAAATCACTTCTGTTTTAGTCGATGCCCATGATAAGTGGTATAAACTGTCTGACAGCCAGAAGAAGAAATTCTATTACTGTATTACTTTACTGTGTAGATGGTGGTGGGTAGGAATTACTAACTCACATCTGTGTATCTGGTGTTCCTTTCCGCTTTGTAAATATGAAAAAACTTAGAAATGTTCAGAATGTAACCGTATGTAGAAATTAATTTGCGTTATGAATGAAAAATGACTCGTTCCACATCATTACGATGTATCGTGCAAAACGATTTATGGAACATGTAACTGACTAACTAACTAACGTTGGACATTTTGTAGCCTCCCAGATATCCCGACGTATCGGTCTGTGAATACTTCTCCGAGGATTCCTAAAGCACAAGTGTATGATAGATGTTTACACACAACAGCGGAACTGAAAGACACCAATCGTTCAGAAATTAGGAACATTCCTATACAAATGCTTAAACATAACGTGAGTGTCTCAGTGTCAAAATAACAATGGTGACGACCTAGAAGACATTTTCTGAACAGGAATGTGTTTGAAATGGTAGTACGGAAGGGATCCGTTGTTATGGCTGAAAATGTCTTACAATATAATCCTCGCCCTTCTAACAACCCTACCACAAAAAAGGTCAAAAATTAATTATGATTGTGGTGTTGCTCACGCTGCTAAATACTGCATTTTCGGGCAACAACAAAGTTATTTTATGTGGCAGGTGTCATTAGAGCACAGTTAATAAAGTCATTTCATGAAATAGTGGATAAACTAGGCACTCATCTTTTCGTGTTTCCCACGCTGGTCTGGTTGTGAAATCATGCCTCAATCGTCGAAAATCTAGGTAGTGATGATTCCAAGCTCGGATGCAAAGAGGCCTAGGTGTTATTCTGCGATATTCAAAAGTTTTATAGGTGTGTTTCATAAACCATTCTTGAAGATTAAACTTTTGCAAGTTAAGACGATGGTGATGTAAAATAGTAATCAGCACTCCGAATTTAAGTTACACTTCTTTTTTATTACTTTTGTTGCAATATCACGCAACTTACAATACATAACTTCACAATATAAAACATACTTGAAAGTATCTTCCTCATTGTTAAAGTTCACATTTCATAAACTGACTACAATTTGCGACTTTTCAACTTGACGACCAAGACTTGACTCCTCAATAATCGCTTACGCGCCCAAAAATCAGTTACAAGTACGTCAAAGATCATAGTGAGAAAAGAAAGAATTCACATAAGAATAATATCATTGCAATATAAACATATCGATTTATCAAAGTACCTCTACATTAATGAAATCAAATCTGAATGTTGTCTCAGAAATATGTTAACTACTTTACAGAAACACAGTAGAATATTGCTGGTATCGAGAGGTTGAGGAGAGGTGCCGTAATGGTTACGTAATTCAAGCACCATTACACCCTCTTTCACCATATCAACATCGGCCCGTTTCTCTGCCACATTCTTTACACGGGATTTCTGGTTCTTTAAGGAATCGGAGGTTTACTGGTGTCACTCATAAGCTAAAAGAAGGGATTCAAAACTTATGAACAGGTATATAGGAAGGGTTGCGCGCACCTCGTCCCAGAAGGCGGTTCTGTTGAAGGCATCGAAGTCGCCCGCGGCAGTGAGGTTGGCAGCCGCGCCGTCATCTTCCGCCCCGACGTAGCATTCGCCGACGGGCGCGCTGGCGTTGTCTCCACCGCCGGCCTGCTGCAGCGTCTCGTTGAGGGTGGGGGGCTGCACCATGGCCACGATGGCGATGTTGATGGCGACGCGCAGCATGTAGTTGGTGAAGAAGCCAAAGAAGCCCACCACGCAGAGCACGGCTCGCGCCGGCACCGCCTCCCGAGCCCGCCTCGCCGCCCCCAGCGCCCGCCGCCACCGAAGCCCGGCAGAAGCTGCCGAAAGCACGCACAGACACTCTGCAGCAGGGCCCAGGACACGGCTACTAGACAACACCTCCAAAAGAATACAGTGCAATGCAAAGCTTAACCTTCACCAACGCATCTGTAATAAGGCCCATTTTCAGGGGAAGGATGGGTTTGGGGGAGGTACTTTATGTCCAATGAAGAAAAAATGTAAAAAAATTAAATTTGTTATTTGCTGTTCATTAAATTAACAATGTACTTTTTAAGGGGATACTGATATGTTATTAGGGTGCAGGACATGAAAATATTATTCAGCACCCTGTTAGTAACGTCAACACGTTTTCAGTAATGTGTCCTACCAAGGGAGGGGTGAGAGGGCTTACTTTATGCTCACCCTGAAAAAGTTCAGACAATGCAAATTTCGTTGAGTTTTCTTGACTTTACTCACAATATACTTTTTAAAGATATATTGATGCTTCATTAAAGTCCTAAACCGTATGGGGTTGGGGGAGTTACTTTACGTCCAATGAAGAAAAAAAGAAAAATAAATAAATTTGTAATTTGTTGTTGATTAAACTAACAATACACTTTTTAAGGGGGTGCTGAGGTGTTATTAGGGTGCAGAACATGAAAATATCATTCAGCTCCCTGTTAGTAACGTCAACAAGTTTTCAGTAATGTGTTTTACCAAGGGAGGGGTGAGAGGGCTTACTTTATGCTCACCCTAAAAAAGTTCAGACAATGCAAATTTCGTTGAGTTTTCTTGACTTTATTCACAATATACTTTTTAAAGATATATTGATGCTTCATTAAAGTCCTAAACCGCACGGGGTTGGGGGAGTTACTTTACGTCCAATGAAGAAAAAAAGAAAAATAAATAAATTTGTAATTTGTTGTTGATTAAACTAACAATACACTTTTTAAGGGGGTGCTGAGGTGTTATTAGGGTGCAGAACATGAAAATATCATTCAGCTCCCTGTTAGTAACGTCAACAAGTTTTCAGTAATGTGTTCTACCAAGGGAGGGGTGAGAGGGCTTACTTTATGCTCACCCTAAAAAAGTTCAGACAATGCAAATTTCGTTGAGTTTTCTTGACTTTACTCACAATATACTTTTTAAAGATATATTGATGCTTCATTAAAGTCCTAAACCGCACGGGGTTGGGGGAGTTACTTTATGTCCAACGAAGAAAAAAATGTAAAAAAATTAAATTTGTTTTTTGTTGTTGATTAAATTAACAATACACTTTTTAATGGTTTGCTGATGTGTTATTAGGGTGCAGAACATGAAAATATCATTCAGCACCCTTTTAGTAATGTCAACACGTTTTCAGTAACGTGTCCTACCAAGGGAGGAGTGGTGATGGGGCTTACTTTCTACTCACCCTGAAAAAGTTCAGACAATGCAAATTTCGTTGAGTTTTCTTGACTTTACTCACAATATACTTTTTAAAGATATATTGATGCTTCATTAAAGTCCTAAACCGCATGGGGTTGGGGGAGTTACCTTACGTCCAATGAAGAAAAAAAGAAAAATAAATAAATTTGTAATTTGTTGTTGATTAAACTAACAATACACTTTTTAAGGGGGTGCTGAGGTGTTATTAGGGTGCAGAACATGAAAATATCATTCAGCTCCCTGTTAGTAACGTCAACAAGTTTTCAGTAATGTGTTCTACCAAGGGAGGGGTGAGAGGGCTTACTTTATGCTCACCCTAAAAAAGTTCAGACAATGCAAATTTCGTTGAGTTTTCTTAACTTTACTCACAATATACTTTTTAAAGATATATTGATGCTTCATTAAAGTCCTAAACAGCACGGGGTTGGGGGAGTTACTTTATGTCCAATGAAGAAAAAAATGTAAAAAAATTAAATTTGTTTTTTGTTGTTGATTAAATTAACAATACACTTTTTAAGGGTTTGCTGATGTGTTATTAGGGTGCAGAACATGAAAATATCATTCAGCACCCTTTTAGTAATGTCAACACGTTTTCAGTAACGTGTCCTACCAAGGGAGGAGTGGTGATGGGGCTTACTTTCTGCTCACCCTGAAAAAGTTCAGACAGTGCAAATTTTGTTGTGGATTTGCAAGAGAGCCAACCCACTCTTTGAGGAAGCCGAAAGGCACGCGTTTTAGCTCACGCAAGCTGGCGTGAGGTCTGGAACAGGACAAGGATGTTAGACTTTAGCAAAAAAGGACGTAGCTGTTGGAATACTTAACTTTAATCCGTAAATGGTGTACATCGCTCTTGACGGTACATGTTTTACAGCATCAATAGTAACTGGTAATGGCGCTTTGCTAGGTCGTAGCAAGTGACGTAGCTGAAGGCTATGCTAACTATCGTCTCGGCAAATGAGAGCGTAATTTGTCAGTGAACCATCGCTAGCAAAGTCGGCTGTACAACTGGGGCGAGTGCTAGTAAGTCTCTCTAGACCCGCCGTGTGGCGGCGCTCGGTCTGCAATCATTGATAGTGACGACACGCGGGTTCGACGTATACTAACGGACCACGGCAGATTTAAAGGCTACCACCTAGCAAGTGTGGTGTCTAGCGGTGACACCTCAAATTTCGTTGAGTTTTCTTGACTTTACTCACAATATACTTTTTAAAGATATATTGATGCTTCATTAAAGTCCTAAATCGCACGTGGTTTGGGGAGTTACGTTACGTCCAATGAAGAAAAAATGGAAAAAAAAATAAATTTGTTGTTTTTTGTTGATTAAACTAACAATACACATTTTAAGGGGGTGCTGATGTGTTATTAGGGTGCAGGACATGAAAATATCTTTCGGCACCCTGTTAGTAACGTCAACACGTTTTCAGTAGTGTGTCCTACCAAGGGAGGGGTGAGAAGGCTTACTATGCTCACCCTAAAATAGTTCAGACAGTGCAAATTTCGTTGAGTTTTCTTGACTTTACTCACAATACACTTTCTAAAGAAATATTGATGCTTCATTAAAGTCCTAAACCGCACGGGGCTGGGGAGTTACTTTATGTCCAATGAAGAAAAAATGAAAAAAAAATAAATTTGTTATTTGTTGTTGATTAAACTAACAATACACTTTTTAAGGGGGTGCTGATGTGTTATTAGGGTTCAGGACACCCTGTTAGTAACGTAATTTTCAGTAATGTGCCCTACCAGGCGAGGGGTGAGGGGGCTTACTACGCTCACCCTAAAAAAGTTCAGACAGTGCAAATTTCGTTGAGTTTTCTTGACTTTACTCACAATATACTTTTTAAAGATATATTGTTGTTTCATTGAAGCCCTAAACCCGACGGGGTTGGGGGAGGTACTTTATGTCCAATGAAGAAAATAATGTAAAAAAATTAAAAAAGATATATTAACGTTTCATTAAAGTCCTAAAACGGACGCTATTGAATATGACGTTCATTTGAGGATGTGACATCTGCCAATGACGCTTAAATTTTTAGGTTAACTTTAACTGAAAAATTTAAAACATTTATCAAACGCAGTAGAAGAATTCGTTAGAAACAACAAACCTGTCTTTAAAAGCTCTAAAATGTAAAATAACTGACACGATTACAATATTTTGGGAGTGAAGCATTCCTCTTCCGTCCCCCCACCCCTCCCCCACACCGCCTTGGTATTGCAAGGGTTAATCATAATTCTTTTTGAAACGAATCTAACGCACTGAAATGAGATATCTACAGATTGACTCGATGAGGTTGAAATCAGTGATGAGGTATTGACATGGTATAGTATCAGTGCAAGCGGCTCAGATGTGCTGATATCTAATAAATAAGGTGTGACTGTTGAAAATTCAAGCCAGACTGAGGCTCGGTTCAGGATTTCGTGCTGTGTAAAAATCTTTCCCAGAAGTCAAATTTCTTAAGTGGGAATGGTACATTCTTTATTGTTACAAGTTTCTTAAATCCTCATTTTCTCCAAATCCAAAATTAAATTTCGTTACTTCAGAAATCTTTTCTTTTAAATACTAAAATCTCGGTTCTTTTGAAATCAAATTCGTGCTTCCTTAAAAAACAAACACTTTGCTTCCTCAAAAAATTGAGAACCTGCTACTTTAAAAGCGATAAAATCTTACTTCTTCAAGAGGAAGAAAGAAAAAAAAGGAAAAAAAAAGAAAAAAGTTTGTTTCTTGGTCAGGAACTGAAACTACCTTGTACTAAAAATTGAGACACATTTCGACAAAATTTTCTGTTTATTGGGCCACATCACTGTAAACTACTAAAACAGCTAAATTGCCGACTTTTCGAGTGACTTGCTGCGGTCGTCTTCAGGAAAGTTCACTGCTGTATACTCGTGAACCGCTCTGAAGAAGACAACAGCAAGTCACTCGACGGCCCAATAACCAAAATTATTTTATCTAAAAGAACACCAGTCGTGGAACCGCATGTATTTACATCTGGGGGATTAGACAGACGCTTCAGTTGTGTTTAATAATTTTGTCATCAGATCTTAACCGGTTTAGTGGCACTGAAAACCACATCCTCAGGTGGCATCTGCATAATAATGAATCACGAGAGGGTAACAGATTCTAAAAAATCCTTCAACATCCAAAAATTTTAAAGAAATTTTAAATACACTTATAAAACAGAATATTGTAGTTACACAGCCGGCGAGGGTGGCCGAGCGGTTCTAGGCACTACAGTCTGGAACCTCGCGACCGCTACGGTCGCAGGTTCGAATCCTGCCTCGGGCATGGATGTGTGTGATGTCCTTAGGTTAGTTTGGTTTAAGTAGTTCTAAGTTCTAGGGGACTGATGACCTTAGAAGTTATGTCCCGTAGTGCTCAGAGCCATTTGAACCATTATGTAGTTGCACAACTGTCATAAGAGTAAAGTATCTCGGAACACAGAAGCCAATATTCGTTATCAGGACAAGCTAATAAACCACTAAATGGTGGTACGTCAGTGAATGAAAATCAGCCGGACGTTGGGATCCAAGTCCAAAAAGGTCGTTCGAGACTAACAATGGATTGGTGTGATGTAGTGTGTTTAGGCTCCACCGCCCATCGCCCATTTTGGAGGTGGTGGTGGTTAGTGTTTAACGTCCCGTCGACAACGAGGTCATTTGAGACGGAGCTCATGCTCGGGTTAGGGAAGGATTGGGAAGGAAATCGGCCGTGCCCTTTCAAAGGAACCATCCCGGTATTTGCCTGAAGCGATTTAGGGAAATCACGGAAAACCTAAATCAGGATGGCTGGAGACGGGATTGAACCGTCGTCCTCCCGAATGCGAGTCCAGTGTGCTAACCACTGCGCCACCTCGCTCGGTGCCCATTTTGGACTTCGATCCCTATGTCCGCCCCATTTTGATTCATTGACGTACCGCCATTTAGCGCTTTATTAGTTTCGTCTGACAACGAATGTTCGGTTCGATGTTCCGGGCCACTCAGCCCTTATGACAAAGTTAGATGAGTATTGTTTTCTCTGTTTTACATGTTTTTAAACGTTCTTCAAAATTTTTCATGATAGTGGTATTTTAGGGACTGTTACTCTTTCATCATTCATTATTACGCAGATTTCACCTCATTATGTGGTTTTCAGTGCCACGAAACCGGTTGAGGTCTGATGACAAAAAGATTAGATACCGCTGAAGTGGCTTCTTAATCACCGAGATCGTTAGTCACAGCTGTGGTGCTCCGTCTACAAGCTTTTCTGTTTATTTATAACAAAAGCGGCCAGCGGCCTTGCCGCAGCGGTAACACCGCTTCCCGTTAGATCGCCGAAGTTAAGCGCTGTCGGGCTGGGCTAGCACTTGGCTGGGTGACCATCCGGTCTGCCGAGCGCTGTTGGCAAGCGGGGTGCACTCAGCCCTTGTGAGGCAAACTGAGGGGCTACTTGACTGAGAAGTGGCGGCTCTGGTCTCAGAAACTGACCTACGGCCTGGAGAGCGGTGCGCTGACCACAAGCCCCTCCATATCCGCACCCAGTGACACCTGTGGGCTGAGGATGTCACGGCGGCCAGTCGGTACCTTTGGGCCTTCATGGCCTGTGCGGGAGGAGTTTAGATTTTAGTTTTTATAACAAAAGCATCTACGATGGTATGTAAAAATTAATTAACCTTAGTGCATGCTAAGTTTTCAATCTCTCCCCCGGTGATATGTACAATCTGCTAATCATTTGTCGTTAAGGTAGAGAATTACGTCGAAATTGTTGAAACAGTAATTCATTAGGATGCGGGTTTCATATGCAACAAATTTAACATATTTCTATACCGGTACTGTAGAAGTTTTTTGTTTTAGATTATAAAAATATATAATTTTCAAGAACCTATGCGTAATTGTTACTTTAGCCAAAGGAAATTTGTTAATTAAGTCACTTAATATTACTGACAATCGTCGCAAGTTTCGTCCTTGGCCAGTTCAATATTATAATTTTGCGTACTCAAATTAATCTGTGGTCCAAGGTTTGATCTGTTCTGCATTGTCTCTAGTAAGGGGTATTCACTACGTTCACGTCACGGAATTTTTCTACTCTTTGATATCTTATTTTTAACTGTATCATACCTTATGAAAATTATTTTTGTATCTGGTTTGAGGTCACTAATATTTATCCAGACATTCTGCCAGTTTATACTAGTGTAATTACCGTCAATGCGATTTGAATTTTTCTCTTCTTCTCAAATACTCGTAAATATTTCTGGTGTTGAGGTCCTCCGATGTTTCATGCTGCTTAGTTCAAAATAACACTACCGCACTTTTCACAGTAATCGTATCGACATCTGATGGAGCAATATTTCCTATCGACCCCAATCTACTGAATAACATTTTCATTATCGTGCTGTGTACTGCGTGCATTATCTTACTGGTTCGTTTAATATATAAGATAGTGTATTGTGATTTAACCTCTTTGGCAGCTAAACCTGGTCAATGTATGACAAAGCTATAATTGGAAATTGGGACCTTAAAGACAGTTTTTCACCAGACAAATCAGTTTACAGTGGTTATCATATATTCTTTGTGATCGATATTAACGCAGTGATGCGAAACATCAAATGGCTCTGAGCACTATGGGACTTAACTTCTGTGGTCATCAGTCCCCTAGAACTTAGAACTACTTAAATCTAACTAACATCCATGCCCGAGGCAGGATTCGAACCTGCGACCGTAGCAGTCCCGCGGTTCCGGACTGCGCGCCTAGAACCACTAGACCACCGCGGCCGGCTGCGAAACATCGTACTAAGCACTATCTGTCAGTGAATATCGTCCTTTCTAGTCGATCGAAAGTACTTTGCCCATATTTCTGCATGTTGCTCGAATTGTATTAACTCTGTGATCTCAGCTCTTAAAGTCCCGTGGGTGCGGCATTAGAAACATTGCTAACTGTCTCATTTCATCCACTCTCTGTAATCATGTTATTTATTTTCTGTCATAATTCGGACCCACTAGCATGATCTTCGATTTATTCTTATTCAGTGCTGTCCCTTTAATGGGAATACGGTAGGAGATTATTTTTCGTGCCGCTTCTTTCTTCGTGTCAATTATGACGTTGATGTAAGCGAGTGACACATACGATTTTTACGATATAAGTGTAGTTGCCGTTTAATCGTGCGCAGCAATACTTCGAAATAGTTCTACGCTTATTGCATATGACTTCAAAAGGGAGCCATCGCTGGCGTACAGATTGATTTATCAGGACGGTTGTCAGTTAATTTTAAATGTGCATTTTTGTACGACCTCTTAGCAGAGTCGCACAGAAATCCATTTTTCGCTTTGTTCGTTCCAAAAAAGTGTGGTTTACTCAGTCAAACGTTTTAAATCTAAAAAGACAAATTGTATTTTCGTTGTCGCGAAAGCGGTATGATGTCTTTGGATTCGTGTAGAGCATTTGTCATGATATCCGTGGAATTACGCTCATGTCGTATATTATTCTGTTCAAAAGTTGAATTTTCAGCTAACGATTCGAGCTAGCTGTCTCAAATCCGAGGTAAGAGATGTGATAGGCTTTTATTAGTTCACGGTTTTACAATGCGGCGTTTTCGGTTTTAAAACTGGCAGCCCCTACGAGAACTGAGATGAATGTTACATATCCGTTATTATATCATTGTACTTCCGCATTAACTCCGCCTTCGACGTCCCAGAAAAGCACATGAAATTCTGTTACGAAGCCATTAAAACTAGCCTATTTATACCTGGATGACTCTGTAACTGTTTTAACTAACTCTTCATTTTTTATATTTGATTGAAAATCATCGATGTCATTTCTGTTTCTTGAAGGTAAATCTGTTCTCTAGCAATTACTGCCTAGCCGCTTGCATATATATCCGCGTAATACTGTGCGAAAGAGATGTTTTAGCTCTGAGCGCAGCAGATGTTCTATACCTCTCTCGTCTTAAAAGGAGACACCAACTTTTGTTCGCTTATAAATATGACTGAGGTTGTTTCTTCTGTCAATTCCGGTAGAAACATTGGCATTATTTTTGTTCCCTCCAGTTCCCTGATTAGTGATTTTTCTTCTGGTTCTGTTTGTGCCAACAATGCTTTATTTTATTATTGTAAGGGTCATGGGGCATAAGAATTAATGTAGTAATGAGTGTCTTACAAAGTATGCTTCAGCGTGAGCATGTTTAATCTGGTAATTCCTAGACTGCGGTTTAGCATACTGCGTGAACACATTTCGTCCAGGTCTCTTTTATCCATTGGAACAGAAGTACGTCTCCCATATGTGAGGTTAATCGCCAGTCTCCTTTCCTCTATATTATGTTCGGTGTACTCCTCCAATAAGTGGAAAATGCAGTGACCTGAAATATACATGCACCACATTGCGCACGCGAAGATAGTCTCACCAAAATCTTACGTCTCATGAATCTCGTCTAACCAAGTTGTCGAAATATTTTACGCACTAGTAAACTGCACAACATAATTAAACGGTCACTTTTTCGAAACCCGTAATTGTCTTCTATCGCGACGCATAAGTTTGAAATTTGTCTCAAAAGTGGGCACAGCTTTCTTCTATCAGTGGCACAAAAGCATGGCGCCCTACGATGTCCCCATGAAACAACATGTCACCACATACGAAAAAAAGGTGTAAGAGCTCAGACATTCATACGGAGTATAAGGTGGGTTAATGATGTCACACTGGCACCAAATTCCACCACAGTTCTGCTCAATTTACATCTACATCTACATTTATACTCCGCAAGCCATCCAACGGTGTGTGGCGGAGGGCACTTTACGTGCCACTGTCATTACGTGCCTTTCCTGTTCCAGTCGCGTATGGTTCGCAGGAAGAACGGCTGCCGGAAAGCCTCCGTGCGCGCTCCAATCTCTCTAATTTTACATTCGTGATCTCCTCGGGAGGTACAAGTAGGGGGAAGCAATATATTCGATACCTTATCCAGAAACGCACTCTCTCGAAACCTGGACAGCAAGCTATACCGCGATGCAGAGCGCCTCTCTTGCAGAGTCTGCCACTTGAGTTTGCTAAACATCTCCGTAACGCTATCACGGTTACCAAATAACCCTGTAACGAAACGCGCCGCTCTTCTTTGGATCTTCTCTATCTCCTCCGTCAACCCGATCTGATACGGATCCCACACTGATGAGCAATACTCGAGTATAGGTCGAACGAGTGTTTTGTAAGCCACCTCCTTTGTTGATGGACTACATTTTCTAAGGACTCTCCCAATGAATCTCAACCTGGTACCCGCCTTACCAACAATTAATTTTATATGATCATTACACTTCAAATCGTTCCGCACGCTTACTCCCAGATATTATACCGTGGACATGCCACGTCTAACGCACATTTAAACCCTTCTTTTGACACCACTGCTAAAGAGGTCAAAACTCTAACGCCGAGCTTTCAATTCATTCGATCTTTTATGGGTGGCCGGGGAAAACATTTCAGACACACTGTCGCTCAGATCCAACACGAAAAGGCCTTAGTGAGTAGCATACCAGTCTCAATGAAACAACCTCCTCCCTTGTGGCGGTGATTCCCACACATTTCGAGGTCGAAAGTGACAATTTGCAGTGCGAAGAGTAACAGGACGACGTTCTCGACAACCTTTGACACTGCTGACACCCTCGGACTATTCAGCCCTACTCTAAGGACATTGTGGGCCAGAAGCATCATTGAACGTGCAGTGCTCTCGTATACAGGGTGGAACCACTAAGGACCGTTCAAAACCATTCGACGAAATCTGAAAATGATCCGAAGTAGCAATGGGTGCATATGTCTTTTCAAGCCTCCTGTTTCGCGCCACCTGACCTGATTACAGAGAGGTGCAATATTGACATATGCGTGAATAAAACGGTAAAGGATGACTCTAGGGATATCCAGTTGAGAATCATCCTTGGTGCCTCCTTCTCACCTTTGTTGAGCATCTTAAAAGTGTAATTGTACAGACGGAACCCATGACGAGAATCCCCGGCCCCTGCAGGCAAGCTACACTACTGCATCTCTGCCTGCTATTAGAAGGGTGTGCCTTCCTGCAAGTGCCTACACTTTGTCAGTGGTTGTCTCTGTTGGGTACATTTTTAGATGCTCAGCAGAGGCGAACGGGTGGCACCAAGGTTGTTGCTGAACAGCAGCGTCTTAGAAGGATCCTTTATGCTTTTATTCACGCTTATATCAACGTCACAAACCTCTGTGATCACGCCACAGCAACGGGCGAGACAAGAGGGCTGAAAAAGCATAAGCACCCTTTTTCTGTGTTGGATCGCGGTTTTTAACGATGCCTAACGTTTCCAACCTGTACACCAGAGCGAAAGCTGCTATTGCACTGCACTCCAAAGGGGTGTGATCACGTTCAGTGGTGTTGCTCCCCCAAAATGGCCTTAGAAAAGGGTGAAATGGTCTGAGGGTTGTTAGTAGCGTCTAAAGTTATCAAATGTGTGGTAGTCAACTCCCCAAGAGAAGGATTGGTTTCACTGACGACATTTATGCCACCCCTAAGGCAATTTCATCTTGATTCTGGGCTGTGGTATGTCTAAAATCTTTTCCTCGACCACCTTTAAGAAATCCGCGTGATTTCAATACTGGGCGTTGCGGTTCTGCTCTTCATTGCAGGGACCTCAAAAGAAGGGGTGAAATATGCGTAGGATGGAGTGTAACGACCTCCCCACGACGTCAAACGTCCACGGTGTCGTTGAGCATAAAAGTGGTGAAATTTAAAAAATTTTCAATGGTATTGTTGTTGATTAGATCTGTATAAGCAGCTTCACGTGCTAAGGTGTAATTATGTCCACTCACTTTTATCAAGGCCCACATGGACGAAATTACAATATTAGATTTTCCAAATAAATAGTTTTACAGATAAAACACAACAGCAGTGACATTTGCAAAATTTTGCCAGCTGCCAACCCCAGCTACGAGAAGTTAACCTTGGTTTTTGATTGAGATTTCTCGACTTTCCTAGGTCTCAAGAACCTTTCATTTTCCAGCAACTTTACACCTAGATTACTAGGCCCACCACCGAAGTATAGATGAAAAATATTGTTTGTCATGTAAACCGCGTATTTCCAATTAAAAATACGGATTTTGGCGGCATTCTTTCTCGTATTCAAAGTTGACTGCCAGGCCACTTGGTGCGCTGCTGTCGTTTACTGTTTCCGTATCATAACATGGATTTTGCAATTCTTATACTTTGGTATTCTGTGAATGACCGTCTTTAGTTCAGACATCGACTGCTGCGCACGGAATACACGTTAGCAATGTTCTCGCGAGTTAGAAAGCGCGTTGACATATGTGACAAGCAACTTTTAGACTGTATTCCCTTGGGGAGAAGACTGAATGTCACATGGTTCATGCATAATAATTAATTTTATTCTTCTGTGTGTTATGAGCTGTGCTTTGAATTGAAATAATTGAGATTTAACGATTCTACTTAATACGCCATGTGATCATGTTATGGAGGTAAAAATAAGGGAGATGGCGCTACAGACTTAATGTGTACCTTGTTTTGAAGCCGCTATTTTAGGTACCCTAAAACGTTAGGAATCAATGCTTGCATAGAGATTGTTTACGACTGCTTTTTTGTTCTTGGTTTCTGTCGTTTGCACGCGACAGGTTTTAAATAGTAAATATTACAATGCTTACGCCAATAACGTAGTGTCAAGAAGACGCTTTCAGACGTTTTTCTGGTGTTAAATGCGTATTTGATCCAGTAAGAAGAGGCATTTGTCCTCGTAAATGTAACTTTCTTTTGCTTTTACATTTCACATAACGAAGAACGAAAGTATGTGATGTGAAAAAGATGCTTTCTTAATCTATTTAAATTCTCTTTTACTGCATTTGAATCGATAGCTGATAAAGTTAGAATCCCGAAAACAACGCTTGTTTACTTGCTGCTACTGATTCTTAGTCGTTACATTTTCAACTTTCAAATCGTATGCACAACATGTTTGAAGTTCACATTCGCAAAAATGCTTACCTGTGTTTTCTTTGTTAACCCATAAAAGTGTACAACGAGGCAAGAAATATGCGAGCCAGACTATCATGACTTGTGGATGTCAACAAAGTTAAAGATATTTGGAATATTGAAGGAACAGAACTGCATATTTCCATGAAGGACGGAGTTCTTGTTTCATTACACTGTCAGTGCACCAATGCCACTGAAGGTTACACATTTTCTCACTATGAAAGGTTATCTATGAACTGTCACTCAGTGTGTGACCAATAATAGCAAACAACCATAAATTCAGTTTTGAAAGCATATTCAAGTAATATGCAGTACAATAAATTTCACAAATAGGCTGTTCTGATGATATTAATGAGCATTTAAATTAACCTCCAATATTAATTAGTACAAAAGATACACTGTGAATAAAGGAACGGTATCAATGGCCTAGACCCGGCAAAATGGATATTTTGCTTCAATAAGTATGTAACACCTTTTTTAGGATTTATAGCCTAACCTCTGTAACATGTACATGCTTCGCTGCTAAGGACCGGTATACACGTCCTGCTAAGCCATTGTCCAGACACTGTGGACACACATGCGCGCGCCGCTTTCGATTTTCTACAGTACCATGGACGTCTTTATACGTCCTGAGCCATCGACCTCTTACTTTTGTGGACGAGTTACTTCCATATCACGACGTGTAAATAAATTTCGAGTATTTATCACATCGTTTAAGAGATATAAATATTGTTATGACCACATGATTTGCGATGCGCAGGAGCGTGAATGAGAGCGTCGTCCGATACTGTTCATTTGATATAAAACCCAATACTCGAGAACGATATGGGATATCGTTGTGCTCTAAATTTTAAATAAAATTTCAATATCTTATCTACGTTTCATTCACTGCAATGTATGAGGTAAAATCAACCATACGCAACATTTAAGTAATACGTGTTTACCTTTGCAAACTCTTTAAAATGTCTTGCAATGTTATACTTAATTTGATGCAGCGTGGTATCTATGACGGATAACGAAAAGAAATTCAGTTCTTTGTCGAGTGAAGGTATCATACAGTGAGATGTACAACAATCTTTTTTTTTTCACTGAGTAGTTTTCGAAAAATCGGATGAAAGTGTTTCATATCTGCCGCAACTATATTTCTCAGCACTGGAACCAGCATTAGACGAGCAGTACAGCCATAACAAAAGCCACCCTCAGCACGGAATGCAGAGAGCACGCCTGTAGCAGCGAAAGTTTTATACAGGTGTTTCATACATATTTTAATAAAGATTTAATTAATAGCATGTAGCTTCACACTTGGTTTTCACCATAAATTAAAGTATCTTTTTAAAAGCAGCTATTATTATATTCATGAAATACTCACTTGCTTTCTTCTGCGAAATCTGTATTTTATACTTATGATGAAACACTTGCCAACAAAGGATCCACCGAGCGACGGGGCGCAGTGGTTAGCACACTGGACTCGCATTCGAGAGAACGACGGTGCAAAACCCGTGCCCGACCATCCCCATTTAGGTTTTCCGTGACTCCCCTAAATCACTTCAGGCAAATGCCGGGATGGTTCCTTTGAAAAAGCACGTCCGACTTCCGTCCCCATCCTACCCTAATCCGAAGGAACCGATGACCTAGCTGTTTGATCCACTCTCCCAAATCAACCAACCAACGAACAAAGAACGTGATGAAGTGTGTTCAGAGTTGCGATATTTCTGTTCGGAAATTTTTCGTGACTCTGTGCGTGAACGCCAGTGTATTCTGTGAGAAGGTAATGTTTTGGGGCAACTAAGATGGCAGACAACGGCTTAGAGATTTTGACGTAATGCCAATATCGCTTTTTTTACCTCCATGGTTCCTGTACTATACAAATTATACTGCAGTAGAGTCTCTTGCATGATTATTTGCCTTCATCAAACGTGTTTATCCACTACGAGCTGTTTGTGCAATCGGCGTTCATTTCTTGAGTGGCACGATTAGTCTCAGTGTCTCCGTATGAAACTTTCAGGTTTTTAAAGGTCAGTTACGTCGAGACCTTCATAGCAGTCGGCTGTACAACAGGATCCATTTAGTGCTTATTTTAATATTTAATAATTTCGTGATTTGTGGAGAAAAGAATGATGATCACAATCTGAGCCACGTAGGCTCATTGCGGATGCTTTGTGAGAAGAGGCATAAAAGCATTTCATAAGTGAGATAATGAACTTGCTGGTCGGTAGTTTTGTCACTGAGCTCCATGTAAATGCTCATTTATGCCCAAAGGCAAGGAAAGTGTTCCCTTTCTTAACTGTTCCTAAAATATAGTCAGACAGTATTTAATAAAATTCCATCGGTTCATAACTTTCATTTTATAAGAGGGAGTTTTAATCAGGGCATCCTCTGTACAGATCTTACAATAAATGAGGACCTTATTAGTCTAGTGTACACAGCATATCGTTTCGCAGGCATTTGCTGCTCACCATGCTTCCGCCACACGATTGGAAGAATTACCCTCTAACGTTACAAAAGTGTAGTATGACTACTACTAGACTTCCTATATCATGATATTGGCACAACTGAACAACATGGTGCTATAACGAACGAAACACAATAAATTTGTATCAGTAAAACTGTGGTAGGTCTCGTGAATAATTAATATTACGAAAAAAATTATGAGAAAGTATACGAGTAACATATAAAAGAAAAAGTTCTCAACTACTGTGAGGAACTCCTCTACAGAATAGGAGTGTGGAATGAGGAAACTTTTAGCCCGCATCTCGTAGTCGTGCGGTAGCGTTCTCGCATCCCACGCCCGGGTTCCCGGGTTCGATTCCCGGCGGGGTCAGGGATTTTCTCTGCCTCGTGATGGCTGGGTGTTGTGTGATGTCCTTAGGTTAGTTAGGTTTAAATAGTTCTAAGTTCTAGGGGACTGATGACCATAGATGTTAAGTCCCATAGTGCTCAGAGCCATTTGAACCATTTTTTTGAGGAAACTTTCAATTTAGAATTTGATTACTTGGGACTTATCACACAGTATTTTCAGTTCTTCTGGAGGCCTATTAAAAATAAAAACTGTCAAATACTGCACACCGTTTTATACATTGCTTAAGGAGGTGTTGTCCGAGTACATATCGTTTCTCTGTCTAATGTTCACTGAATGAATGTTGCAGTTTCTTCTGAATGACTCAATGCTGACAGCAACAAATCCCTTTATATATATATATATATATATATATATATATATATATATATATATATATATATATATATATATATAAATAATCTGGTTTTGCAGGGTTTCAATTCAGAGACATCTGGACAACGGTCTACATCAAGTTATCAAAGTGACGCCAGAGATCAGTCTGACTGCCTTTTTCTGAACTAAGAACGTTCTTGGTGGCTGCACAGAGTTGTCCCAACAGGCGTCGAAAGGCCCTCCGGAACCGAGCGACCACGGTGTCATCCTCAACCGATAGACGTCACTGAATGTGCATGTAGAAAGGCATGTGATCAGCACACCGTTCTCCTGGCCGTTGTCAGTTTTCGTGACCGAAGCCGCTACTTGTCAGTCAGGTAGCTGCTCAGTTGGCCGCACAAGCGTTGAGTGTGCCGACTTACCAACAATGTTTGGCACACTCGGACGGTCGCCCGTCCAAGCGCTAATCAAGCCCAACTGCGCTTACTTTCGGTGATCTGACATGGAATGGTGTTACTACCAGAACAATTGGACGAGAATTTGATACAGTCTACCAGTCCGCGATTCAGATATGTCTGTAAACCAACTGTTTTTTGGAGATACGTCGATGACACTTTCACAGTGTAGCCCCACGGAGAAGAAAAATTATTGGAGTTTTTTCATCATTTTAACTCCATCTATGAGAATATTCGATTTGGTATAGAGAAAGATAGCTGCCGTACATTCCTGGATGTTTTGGTTAAACGGAAGAGTGACGGCACTGTGGGACATTCTGTCTATCGCAAGCCCACTCACACTGATTTGTATTTGCATTCTTCAAGTTGCCATCATCCATCCCAGACCATGAGTGTACTTAAAACCCTTGTACACAGGGCTCACACAGTATCGGATGCAGAGAATTTGCCTAAGGAACTGGGACATTTGAGGACGGTGTTCAGAGACAATGGGTACTCGACTCGGCAAATTAACAGGGCCTTCTCAACTAGAGCCTGGAACCGGGAAGTGGATAAAGAGGAGGACGCGAGAGCCAAGTCCCTAACTTTTCTTCCATTTGAGGCAAATATCTCCTTCAAGATAGCAAGTATTCTTAATCATTTTACTGTGAAAGCGGTTTTTCGTCCGCCTTCTAAGATTTCGGTTTTGCTGGGATCGGTGAAGGGTGATTTGTTACTGCGGAAGGCGGGAATTTACAAAATACCGTGTCAGTGTGGTATGGCCTATATAGGACAGACAACGCGTACAGTGGAAGAGCGTTGTACAGAACATCAACGTTGCACTCGCCTACTGCAACCCAATAAGTTGCAGTTGCGGAACATTGTATTTCTAACGGACATTCAATGGAGTACGACCAAACTTCGATTTTGGCCACTGCAACAACTTTTTGGGACTCCATTATCAAAGAATCAGTTGAAATACGCACTACGGGAAATCTAATGAACCGTGACAGTGGTTACCAGTTGAATAACGCATGGAATCCCGTCGTCTCCGAAATTTGGTCTAGACGAAGACGCTAGAAGACTTCGATAGCTGCGGCCAGCGAGAATACCGACGGCAGCTGAGTACTGCAGTTCCACCAGCGAGGGCGCTGCCGCTGGGCGGTGTGGCCCTTCTGTCTCCGCAATTGCAACGCATGCGCGGCAGTACTATCAGCGCACTACATAAGCTGGAGCGGAGAACGTCTTCGACAGGCGATCATTGTAGGCAAAACCACCCCTTCCTTCCGCCTCCTTGATTTCTATCTCACCGTCTATGGCCGTCCTATCGCCCTCACTCCCACCCTTAAGTACCTTGGCGTCACCCTCGACCGTCGCCTCTCCTGGACTCCCCATCTCCAGACAATCCAAGCCAAGGCACGTTCCCGACTCCGTCTCCTCAAGCTCCTTTCCGGCCGCACGTGGGGTCTGGACTCCTCCACAATCCTCCACACCTATAAATCCCTCATCCGCCCTATCCTTTGTTACGCCCATCCAGCCTGGATCTCCGCCCCCCCCTACCTTCTATAAATCCCTCCAAATCCTTGAACGCCATGCTCTCCGCCTTGCCTATCGCATCCGTCTCCCCTCCCCCACGCGGATCCTGTATGATCTCATCCCCTTCCCCCACCTCCTCCTTTTCCTTGAAAGGATACGTATCCTGTACACCTCACGTAAACTTGATCCTCCTCACCCGCTCGTTTCCCCGCTCCTCTCCCACCCCCGCCCGCTGCCGCGCCTGTATTCGCACGTCCCACCCGGTCTCCATCTCTCCACCCTCCATACCCTCTCCCAAGGTGGCTTCCGCCAGCTCCCTCTCCCTGATGATGTCCTCGTCCCCTCCATCTACCCCTCCTATCAACTTTGACCCTTCCCCACCCCCCACTTCCCGTGTCCTTTCCTTTCGGCACCCTCCCTCCCTTCTC
Organism: Schistocerca serialis cubense; assembly: GCF_023864345.2. NCBI lineage: Eukaryota > Metazoa > Arthropoda > Insecta > Orthoptera > Acrididae > Schistocerca > Schistocerca serialis. Next base: position 1,024,575,576 of record NC_064639.1, read on the forward strand.
TTCTCTTCCCTTCTTTTTCCATCTCCCTGTCCCCTCCCTTCCCCCTCTTCCCCCGGGCTTCCTCTCCCCCTTCCTCCCTCCCCCATATCTCCCCTGCCCGTGGCATCTCTGCTCTCCCCTCTCGCTCTCCCACTCCCCTTCCTCCTCCTCCTCTCTTGGCAGGTCCCCGGACTCGCACACGTATAGTGAACATTCGCGCGCCGGAGATCGTCGCCTTTTGTGCTTCGTGTGTGTGACGTCATATAGTGTTTTTCGTGTCCGCCGTCCCACTCCTACGTTCACTTGTGCCGTCGGACTCACCAGTGTTTTGTGCGCCGTGCCGACGTGTTTTCAGTGTTGTTATCGTCACATGTGAACGACTCCGTGTTTTTTTATGTCTCTGTGACCTCTCTCTTTTGCCCGTCACTTTGTTCATTGTCATTCACCATGTTTTATACTCTTGTAAAACGCTACGGCTGAAGAGCGGCGTAGTGTGCCGCTGCCAGCCTACCTGAATTGTACAGGTTTTAAAATAACAATAAAGTAAAAAAAAAAAAAAAACGTCTTCGTCAGTTCTCGTTCGGCTCACCTGAAGATGGCTGGCAGTTGTCCAGCCGAAATATCGTGCAATGAAGTTTACGACGACCGGCTGCAAGACCGACATCTTTTTGAACAAGATATATACAGTTGCGCTTAGTTTTCCGGCGTGTTTTTATAATGAGAACAATTCTCTTAGAAACATTTGAAAATATGGCTTACTGGTAGTATTCAGATGTGTCGCGCTGTGCCTAAGAAGTGAAGTGGACTAGTAATATCTCACTCAACCATCTAGTAAGTGTCTGTACTCTTTGTGTATGTTTCATCAGTCAAGATGAGGCATCTGACTGAGGCATAACGTGTTCGTTCAGTGACATTACTGCAGCAAGGTTGGACTATTTCTGCAGTGTCTACATAACTTAATGTGGCTTCATCTGTTGTTGGGAGGATTTTGAAATGATTTCGTAAAATTCGTACACCCACAGGAAAATCGGAACAAGTGAGAAAATGGAACACAACAGCCAGAGACGACTGATATGTGGTTAATTGTTCTCTCCGCTGGTGTACTGAAACTTCCCAGGCCGTAAAAATCATCTGAGAGGAGTAACTGGTTGCAGTGTCAGTGAGCAAACAGTACGTGACGGACTCCGAGAGGCTGGTTTAAGGCAAAGAAGACCTCACTACGTCCCTCGATTAACTGCTATGCATATGAGAGAACGACTTCGATTTGCCGAGGAACATAAACATTGACGTCTGCGTCACAGGCGCAGGCGCAGCAGAGATTCCCGCTTTCGTCTACACGGTACTATGGACATATAAGTGTATATCGTCGTTCTAGTGAACGCTATAATAAGATAGCTGTCCAGGAAATGGACAGATTTGGCTGCGGCTCAGTCATAGTATGGGGTGGCATTACAGTTGATAGCCGATCGGACAACCAGATATTCAGAGGCTGACTTAATGCTCAGAGAGATTGTAGTGAGTCATATTAAGCCCACTACAGCTGTAATGGGTGTCACGTATATCTTGTAAGACAATGCGAGAACGCATTCAGCAGCAGCCATCATGGGAACGTTACAGGACATCGCGATTCAAATATTAAACTGTCCTGTTCTGAGTCCTGAAGCCAGTCCTGTTAAGAATTTGGGGGATATGCTTGACAAATAAGTTCGGGGCCGTCCTGTCGCACCTCAAACTCTTGAACAACTTACAAAGGCCATTACTGAGGAGTGGGAAAAAACTTCACAAGAAAACGATCGCAGACTTGTCAGCAACATGCCTCGAAGATGTGAGGCAGTCACAGGGGCACATGGAGTACCTATCAGGTATAAAAATGTTTCTTTTTCTACCTTATGTGACTTAAGTAAAGAAGTTTCCGCTTAGATTTACGACATAGTGTTGAATTTCTTCTCATGGCACCAACATGCGTGGTAAGAAAAGGACTGGATGTGTACATTTCTGTTAAATAAAGATTTCATTTTTCAGAACAAAAGTTTATTTCATTGCAAACACCTGTGAAAAAATAATGCAGGTGCTTAAAATGTCGTCCCTCTAATTTTTCTGAGCAGTGTATAACACCGTACAAGATAAGAGAGTGAATGTAAGCAAAGTGGACAAGCATTCGCGATTCAGTGTCAGAGACCGTGGAGATCATTCTTATAGTGAAGATACTAGCATTCCGTTTCTGTACAAGATCTGTAACGTTATACCTCAAAGGAAGCCTTCCATCTACCCTCAGTCCTAGGAATTCAAAATAGTCAACTGCAATGACTATTTGACAACCCTCGGACTACTGACTACCGTATTAGGTGTATCATTTATGTTACGTTCCACATCTTTCACGATAACCCTTGTGTCAACTGTAAGGGGAAAAATGTTTCGTCATCTCTCATGTTTAGTAGAAGATCATTCAAATACATCGAGAAAATGTACCCGGAACAGAACCCTGTGAAATCCCACCCTCTTTAGAAGACCCCAGTCACATACCTCTCCATACTTCCTCTCAGTGGACGACAACGCGCTGCTTTCTATTTTCCAGGTATGAGGCCAATCATTGTTGAGCTCTTTCCCTAATCGCATAATGTTCCAACTAATGCAAAAGCATTGTGTGGTCCACACATTCAAATGCCTCTGTTAAATCAATGAAAGTACCTACTGCGTTCTATCAATCGTTTAGGCCTGCTAGTGCCTCGCAGACGAAAGAACTGCATTTTCTGTGGTTTCTCCTTTCTTGAATCCAAACTGCGAGACGGACAACAAATAATGTGTATTGAGTTATGCCATCACTTTCCTATTCACTTCTTTTTCAAAAATGTTTGAAAACACTGTCTACATCATCTTTGCAGCTCTTGTTTCTGTCTATCAGAAAACCGACCAACCTAAAAGACAAATTGAACAGGTCCCAGAGTGGAGAAATAATACTCGTGTATAGCGCAATGAGCTTCATAATACTGCTGTATGTATTTCATGGTACAATAAGCAACCTCGGAAAAAAATTACTTCATTTGGAAACACGACGTCGAGTTTGATCCGATGACGGCATATGCCACTTGGGGGAGAGTGGATGTACTAATAATGGTCTACCCATTAATACGGAATCTCACAGCCTGAAGGCTCAGTGTGGTGCAAACGTGTGTAGCAAGCAGACCAACCAAGTCATAGAGACGCACCCGTGCTTCCTACAGCCAACCGAGCGAGTTTGAAAAGGATCAAACTCTGGACTTCCGACTGGCGGAATAGTTCTTTCGAAGAATTGCCACATAAACTGGATGTGCTGCGCCAACTGTGAAACGATGACACTGGTACAGGTGGTAACGTGAACATTCTCACACCCGGACGAGGTTCTGGACGCTCATGCAGCAGAGACGTCGGCCAGGATCGTCGTACTGTAAGGGCAGCAGTGGCAGATCGTATGGCTACGATAGCACAGAAAGTGAGGGCTTGTGAGTCCTGACTTGTCAACACGAACTGTTGTGAACTGGCTGTTAGCAGTGAGACTACGGGCACGCACACCTCCAGCCCGTCTTCCATTCACGCCACAGTATCGACGTTCGCCGTTCGACTGGTGCCGTCAGAGGATCATTTTGGAGATGGAACAGCGCACCCTGATCTTCAGCTATGCAAGCAGATTCTGCCTGCACTCAAGTGATGGTCGTCAGCGCGTACGACGTAGACCTGATGAGTGCTGTTTCGTAGAGTGCATTCGTCCAAGACAAATTGGCCCCTCTCCAGGCCGTATGGTCTGAGGTCTCGCTGCCCTGAGAGAGGACGTTAAGCATCGCTCGGTACGTGCAGTATGTTGTCAGACACTTTTTTTGTCATTCGTGCAACAGGAAAGTGATGTGCTGTTCTAGCAGGAGAATGTGCCCGTGGAACTAAATGTGCTGTGCAAGACATGTAGCAACTTCCTTGGTCAGCACGGTATCTGGACTTATCTTCAATCGGGCACATGTGGGACTGGACGAAAGTGACGCTTCTGACTCGTCAACAAGTAACTCTTACAGAACTACGTGAAAAGGTCGAGTAGGGGTGGCATAACATATCCTAGGACAGTATTCGTCATCTGTACGATGGACAGGATGCCACGTCAGCGCCTGTACTGCCACCTGTGGACGCCACACCACATACTAATTGAGTCGGTACCTGATGCCTCAGAACCACTTGTGCTGTTGATCTGTCAATGTAATCATTTCATGTGCTCCATATGCACCGTTACAACAATAAGTCTAGAGTGAAGTAGGAACCTCTAAAAGGGTGTACTAACATTTTTCCGGCATTTTATAACTTTTAAATTTCACTTCGTAATCCCGCTTGAAATTCTATCGTACCTGTGGAAGTAATTTCTCTTTACTGATGCAATAACTGAATCAGTTTCCTCTTTGCTTGTTTCCTGTAGCTGCATACTATATAGTTGGCTCAAAACAGCAGATTTCAAACAGTATCAATAAAATTTTGTTTGGACTTGCTGACCTTTGATAAGAAACGGTTATTGAATATTTTGCACAACTCTGGTGAATCTCTAACAGGTTCATTCTCACATGAAAGCAATTTAATTTGGTGAGCACGTATATTCTGCCGTGTTACCTCTTTTACATTTGACCATTTAGTCTTAACTTTGGTCTGAGAGCCTTCCATTCTCTCGGTGTAAACCATCGTTTTAGACTCTTTGATGAGGTTTCTCAGCACCTTGTAGCACTTTCTTTAGTGAAATTGTGTTACAGGCGTCTAAATGTCCTTCCTATTATGGAACTAAACCAAACTCCGTCCGAACAGGCCTTGAACACCCAGCGGTACCGAACGACCGCCCGGTTATCCTCACTCCACAGGCGTCACTTGATGCGGATATGGAGGGGCATGTGGTCAAATGGTTCAAAAAGCTCTGAGCACTATGGGACTCAACTTCTGAGGTCATTAGTCCCCTATAACTTAGAACTAGTTAAACCTAACTAACCTAAGGACATCACAACATCCATGCCCGAGGCAGGGTTCGAACCTGCGGCCGTAGCGGTCGCGCTGTTCCAGACTGAAGCGCCTAGAACCACTCGGCCACAATGGCCATCGGCATGTGGTCAGCACACCTACCTCCCTCCCGGCCATTGTCAGTTTTCGTGACCGGAGCCACTACCGTCCCATCAAGTAGCTCCTTAATTGGAGCCGGCCGGAGTGGCCGAGCGGCTCTAGGCGCTACAGTCTGGAACCGCGCGACCGCGACGGTCGCAGGTTCGAATCCTGCCTCGGGCATGGATGTGTGTGATGTTCTTAGGTTAGTTAGATTTAAGTAGTTCTAAGTTCTAGGGGACGATGACCTCAGAAGTTAAGTCCCATAGTGCTGAGAGCCATTTGAACCAATTGGACGCACAAGGGCGGAGTGCACCCCACTTTCCAACAGCGTTCGGTAGACCAGACTGTCACCCATCCAGTTGATAGCCAATCCCAACAGCGCTTAACTTCGGTGATCTAACGGGAACAAGTGTACCATTGCGGCAAGGCCGTTGGCTCCTATGATGAAATAGCTCCCGTTTTCTCCTACAAGATGTTCTAATACAGTTAGTTATCCAATTCTGTCACTCATTAGTACTGTGTATCTACCCGCAATTTTTAATTGGAAAAAGCTGTCAACGAAAGTGATTAAGTTTTGAAGAACTGTATTTAATTTGTTGTTCAAGTTGTCTATATTGTAGACTTCTTGCCAAGTTTGTTCTTCGACAATAGCTTTAAACGTCTATATACCACTGAAGTCAAATCTTCAAATATGTTGTTTACTACTTCGGGTTATGACTCCACCTCGATTCCTTTAACCATTAGCATGAATGTATCATGATTTGACAGGCCACTACCAACTTCTCGCAAATGGTGCGCATCAAGTAGAAATCAATCTAGGAAAATGATGATATTACTGTTTCCCTGAACTCTTGTTGAAAAGTGGAGATCTGGACAACGTGCAGCCCATGGCAACAGTCGAACGCTCCCAGTATCGAGGTAGATCAGGATATCAGGGCACCATACATTCTGACATAATCTTGTTGAAAGATAACGTATGGAAACGTCGAATATAGAGACAGCCACTGACAATAACACATCAGGAATTGGGCGCACAAGGGTGGAGTGCACCCCACTTGCCAACAGCGTTCGGTAGACCACACTGTCACCCATCCAATTGCTAGCCAATCCCAACAGCGCTTAACCTCGGTGATCTGCCGGGAACCAGTGTTACCATTGCGGCTAGGCGTTGACTCCTATGATGAAATAGCCCCCGTTTTCTCCTACAAAATATTGTAATACAGTTAGTTATCCAAATCTGTCACTCATTAGTACCGTGTATCTACCTGCAATTTTTTAATTGCAAAAAACTGTCAACGATATCAGGGCACCATACAGTCTGACGTAATCTTGTTGAAAGATAACGTATGGAAACATCGAACATAGGGCACAGCCACTGACATTAACACATCAGAAATGTAACATTCTCTGTTCGAATCAGCAGCTGTTCGACCCAGAGGTGACCCTGCCGCGTATCCTTGTCGTCCTAAGCTATCACGCCAGGCGCTAGGCCCACAGAAGTAACGTTAGCCTTTCCCGGAGCGCCCAGACACGGAAATCTCCATTATGATTCTGTATTCAGAACCTATATTTGTGTGAAAATACCACGTGGACCAGCACTGTTGCTGAGCGCACCACAGTTGGCCCGTCTCTATCCGTTGCTGTGTCAACGAAAGCTGCAACAATAGTCACCCTGCTGACGGTCCATGGTGCTCCAGTCATGGTCGCTCTGCCCCTGTGTATATTTGTCCTATTGCAAGTAAGGCCATATCCTGTCTACAGGCATATGACGTGGCTGTACCATCTGGCATGGTCGAGGCAACAATATCTATTGTGTCCTTTCGGGCGGGCTGGTTGCGTGGGGTCTGTGAGATTCCGCATAGTGTACGGCCCTCCTGAACACACAAGTATTCTGCTCAGCATTAAAGTCTGATGTTAGTTCCGCCACAGCTCGCCGCCTGTCCTGTTTTATCAGTCTTCCCTGCCTACGACGTCCAACATCTGTAATCAGTGGCAGCCGCTCAACCCCACGACGTCTGGATGTAGGATCAACACAATCTGCCCACGGTCAAATTCAGGTAGATCGCACACCTTCCCGATTCTACTCACAGACATCACGTCCAGCGATACTATGAACCTTGAGTGTAATTCCTCGTCAGGTGATGCTGCTTTCGCTTGGACGGGTTTATCACGATAGTAGGTAGTTGGTCCTAATGTTCAAGCTGATCAGTGTAAGTCCTACTGTCAGTGGCGAATATGACATCCTTTAAAAAATTCCATATGAGTGTGAACCTCGACCATGAGAAATTAAACAATGTTACATGCTATTTGTGAATGCGAAACCTGCTGCGTAATCTTTCCTTATAATCACAATGTAAATAGCGTTAATATTACCTACTTCACTGATCGAGGTGGCGCAGTGGTTAGCACAATGGACTCGCATTGCGGAGGACGACGCTTCAAACCCGCTCTGGTCATTCTGATTTAGGTTTTCTGTGATTTCTCTAAATAGCTTCAGGAAAATGCCAGGATGGTTCCTTTAAAAGGGCTTGGCCGACTTTTTCCCCATCCTTCCCTAATACCGATGAGACCGATGACCTCACTGTTCAGACCCATCCCCCATATCAACCAACCAACTACCTACTCTGTGTCTTCTTCGTCTTTCTCCTTTTGGTGTTCAACCCTGAGGTCGGTTTGCAGCAAAGCGCCCTTCCTGCCTTCTGTCTGCCTTCCTTTTCATTTCCACGTATATGTTACACCCAACGTCATTCATGATCAGTTGCATGTATGAAATCCTTCGTTGCCCCCGCCGATCCCTTCCCTCAGTAGCTCCTTCTGCTACTGTTCCAATGATGTTATTGTGTCGTAGGATGTGCCCAATAAGTTTGTCACTTCTTGTTTGGATGTTCCTTCACAGGCATCTGGTTTACTGTACTCCTCTAAGCACCTCTTCATTAGTTACTTTGTCTCTCCAGTTGATCTCCGTCATCCTTCTATAGCACCACACCTCCAGGGCCTCTAGCCGTCTTCTCTCTTCTCTCCCCAGTCCAAGTTTCACATCTATATAGAGCCACACTCCAAACGAAAGCTTTCATGATACGTTCGTTCCCTCATTTTCAGACTGATGTTCTTGCTGGTGAGTAAGTTCCTCCTCCGATTAAATGCAATTTTGGCCTTTGGTATTCTGCTCGCAATTTCTTTCCGGCTTCTGTCATCCCTTGTGATTTTGCTTCCCAGGTAAGTAAATTCTTGTATTACTTCCAGCTCCTCTCTTCCAATTCTCATTTTCGTAGGTTCATATTCTGCTCCTGTACTGCATTCCATCACTTTAGTCTTTTTCTTGTTTATTCTCATTCCATACTGATTGCATAGAATCCTTTCCATTACTCTTAGCACTTCCTCTAGATCTTCTCTTGTCTCCGTGACTATAACAATATCATCTGCATAATGTAGCATGTCTATCTTCTGCCCATTAATTTTGATCACCATCTCAGTAGTTTCTCGAACTTTGTCTACAGCTTCCTAGATGTAAACATTGAATTAAGAGGAGAGAGAGCACATCCTTGTCTTATCCCTTTTCTAATACTTGCTTCTTGTTTCTGGTGACAGTTCCTAATCACTGCCACCTCATTCTTATAGAAACTGAGTATCAAGCGGATGTCTTTGTACTTCATTCCACATTTCCTCAGCACTCTGAACGTCTCTTGCCAGATAACATTATCAAATGCCTTTCCCAGGTCTACAAAGGTAATATAAATGGGTTTATTTTTCTGTAATTGCGTTTCGATAAGGAGTCTCAGTTCCAGCATCGCTTCTCTTGTTCCCAGTCCCCTTCTGAAACCAAACTGATCTTCACTCAGCGTATCCTGCACCTTCTCTTCAATTCTCTTCAAAATTATTTTTATGAGAATTTTTGATGTATGTGATATTAGGCTTAAAGTTCGGTACTGTTCACCTTTTGTAGCTGCTGCCTTCTTTGGTATAGGAACAGTGATGCATTTCTGGAAGTCTGTCGGTATCCCTCTTGTGTTATAGATGGACCTAATAAGTTTAAGCAGCATTGTTTTCATGCTGTCACCAGCATTCTTTATTAGTTCTGCAGGGATGTCATCAATAACTGTTGCTTTGTTGTCCCGTAGATCCTTTAGAGCTTAGTCAAATTCTTCTTGCAGAATGTTATCTTCGTCTACTTGTTCTTCTCTTCCTATTACTTCCTCTGAAAGAGGTGTTCAGGCAAACAACTCCTCTAAGTATTCTTTCCATCTGTCTTCACCAAACAGCATTTTCCCCTCTTTATTTTCTATTGTGCATGAGAGTGTTTGTTAAAAAATTTATTTTCTCTTCTTTAGGCTAAATCAGTTGTTCCGTTTTGCATATTTTCTTCCACTTCCCTGCACATTTCCTCAAGAAAATTTTCTTTTGCTTTCCTAGCTTCTCTATTGACTAAATTCCTTAGTCTTCTGTATTCAGCTTTTCCTTGTTCGTCAGTTGCATCTTTGTGTAATCTCCTGTTTCCTATAAGTACAATAATATCTGCTGCAATCCATTTCCTCTTGTTTTTGGTTTTAGTTTTTCCATCTATCTTTTCTGCTGCTTTTTATATACCAGATTTAATTTGATCCCAGTCTCCATTTACTCCACCATTTTGAAAATTTTTAGCTGAGTTGTGTATGTCGTGAGCATAGCGCACTACCAAGTCCCTCAGTTTCCAGTTTTTCTAGTTCACACTTAAGTTTTACTGGCTTCTTCTTCAAACATTTGAATCTGAGCGAACTTTTCATCAGGACCAGGTTATGGTCACTGCCTGTGTCTGCAGATGGATAGCTCCTGCTTTCTTTTACCGGTTCCTAAAACGTGCTTTCACTAGAATGTAATCAATCTGTTGTCTCCTCAGGTCTCCAGGGGCTTTCCATGTGTATCATCTTCGTTTGTGACGTTGGAAAAGTGTGTTTGCAACAACTAATTGGTGCCTCGAGCAGAACCTGATGAGTCGATCTCCTCTTTTATTTCTTCTTCCAAGTCCATATTTGCCAACAATTCCTTCCTCCGGTTCTTTACCCACAATCGCATTCCAGTCTCCTATGGCAATCAGGTTTTCATCTCCCTTAACATTTCTCATCGCATTACTTATTTCTTCTTATATTTCGTCAACGACTGCATCTTCTTCTTTGGATGTTGGCACGTATATTTGTATTATCACAGTGTCCTTTGGTTTAGTTTCAAGTTTGACTAGTATTATTCGAGAGCTATACTGCATATATCCCTTGACACGTGAGCCATAGTTTTTCCTCAAAATTGTTCCAACTTCTCCCGTTTCTGGTCTATCTCGGTCAGTTCCGGTGTGAATTACTCTGTATTCTTCAGACCAGAAATCACCTGATTGGGGCCGTCTCATCTCAGATACGCCTTGGATATCGATTTCCAGTCGTTCCATTTCAAGTTTTAGATTTTCTAGTTTGCTATACTGAAGCAGTGTTCTCACATTTCAAGTTGCTATGTTAAAATTGGGATTCATTTCCTTCACCTTGTCTGGATCTTATACAGTCCCCACTCGGATATCCGATTGGGGGACTATTTTATCTCCGGAAAATTTTACGGAAGATACTGGCATGGTTTTTTGCTGATGCTTGCGATAAACGTAGGTCTTTAATGTGGTGGCTTCCAGTTGCCTTCCACATCCTATGCCGTTGCCCATCAGCTGGTCCTTCTGCTTTTGGAAATGGTTTCTGATTTCCAAGGCAAAAGGGTGCCCTGCCCAGCAAATGTTGGGGTTATGACTTATCCCGGTCATCCCTCGGTCTCTGTCTACGTTATACATCACATGAAGTGACGTTGCCCACTCTCTACGGCGTGGAGGTGTAGATCAGGAGTTTCCCTTCATCGTGTCAGCTACTTTATGTAGCTGTGCTGAAATGCTAATGATTTTTGTAGCCAGCCCGAGCCATTTGGACTTGTGCTGCATGCCGCCTTCGTTGTGTTACAATTTTAACGGCCAGTAGTGTACATTAAAGAGTCCTACATACTGTACATGATAAATATACATGGGTGATCCAAAAGTTTCGATACAATTTCTCGATTCATGTTTACTAACCCCCTCAATGACTTCATGACTGCAGATCCACCTGAAAACTGGGCAAACAGCATACTTTTCGGGGAACAGGGGTACCAAAGCCTGCAGACGAGCTGTGAGTGATGCAATGAACTCATCCTAGTGGCATTGTCTCTAATGAAGTCGAGGTCAGCGGGAACTTTTAAGCTTTTCTTCCTTCTTTGACACAGTCATTGCTGTGGTGTCACCGCCAGACACCACACTTGCTACGTGGTAGGCTTTAAATCGGCCGCGGTCCGTAGTATACGTCGGACCCGCGTGTCGCCACTATCAGTGATTGCAGACCGAGCGCCGCCACACGGCGGGTCTAGAGACTTCCTAGCACTCGCCCCAGTTGTACAGCCGACTTTGCTAGCGATGGTTCACTGACAAAATACGCTCTCATTTGCCGAGACGATAGTTAGCACAGCCTTCAGCTACGTCATTTGCTACTACCTAGCAAGGCGCCATTACCAGTTACTATTGATGCTGTAAAACATGTACCGTCAAGAGCGATGTTCACCATTTATGGATTAAAGTTAAGTATTCCACAGCTACGTCCTTTTTTGCTAGTCACATTTCCTTGACCTGTTCCAGACCTCACGCCAGCCTGCGTGAGCTAAAACACGTGCCTTTCGGCTTCCACTCATAGTGGGTTGGCTCTCTTGCCAATCCACAACAATTGCTGTCAGGAAGAAAGCGTAGCAACTTACCTTTCTGCGTGTCCGATACCTTCCCGTTGCACTCCATATCGTAAGTGCTGAAACAATTGAAATTACAGTTTAAATTTTCCTTTCTTCACTAGTTTCACACTTACTACATCTATAGTGCAATTACTGTTCAATACATCTTAAATATCTGTTTCAAGTTCTCAGAACGTATTTTAGCACATACTGACTTTCCTTATACATTAGTTTAATAAATACGACTTGATTCGAAAGTTAATGTAGTAGGTACATTTAAACAGTAAGAGAAGCGACTAGGTACCATGAAAATTACAATTGTGTTAGGGATTCCAATGACCCTGACGCACAGAATTTTTCCACGTAGTCACCTTTTCTATGAAATTTTGATACAGCTAACAAGCATTTTCTAACAGTCTACGAATATTTCTGCCATCTGGGATTCCAATTGGCTGTCAATAGTAGGAACTCCCGAATAATGACAGCGGTCTCAAATGCGAGTTATCGCTATCAGATGGTTTATCATAAACTTACCGTTGGAAGTTCGGTATTTTGTCACTCAGTTCGGGCAGCAGTATACGGATACAAAATTATCTGAACAAAGATCAATTCTTGATTTCGGCAATCATTATTGGCACGTTCCTGTTTGGAATAGCCTCAGTGCTCACGTAATCCGTCTACAGTGGTTATTAACTATACATGCTGTGGTGTATCGAGAGGTTGTAACAATGGAAAATTGTACTGAAATGCAGGAGGATCTGCAGCGAATTGACACATTGTGCAGGGAATGGCAATTGAATCTCAATGTAGACGAGTGTAATGTGCTGCGAATACATAGAAAGATAGATCCCTTATCATTTAGCTACAAAATAGCAGGTCAGCAACTGGAAGCAGTTAATTCCATAAATTGTCTGGGAGTACGCATTAGGAGTGATTTAAAATGGAATGATCATATAAAGTTGATCGTCGGTAAAGCAGATGCCAGACTGAGAATCATTGGGAGAATCCTAAGGAAATGCAGTCCGAAAACAAAGGAAGTAGGTTACAGTACGCTTGTTCGCCCACAGCTTGAATACTGCTCAGCAGTGTGGGATCCGTACCAGATAGGGTTGATAGAAGAGGTAGAGAAGATCCAACGGAGAGCAGCGCGCTTCGTTACAGGATCATTTAGTAATCGCGAAAGCGCTACGGAGATGATAGATAAACTCCAGTGGAAGACTCTGCGGGAGAGACGCTCAGTAGCTCGGTACGGGCTTTTGTTAAAGTTTCGAGAACATACCTTCACCGAAGAGTCAAGCAGTATATTGCTCCCTCCTACGTATATCTCGCGAAGAGACCATGAGGATAAAATCAGAGAGATTAGAGCCCACACAGAAGCATACCGACAATTCTTCTTTCCACGAACAATACGAGACTGGAATAGAAGGGAGAACCGATAGAGGTACTCAGGGTACCCTCCGCCACACACCGTCAGGTGGCTTGCGGAGTATGGATGTAGATGTAGATGTAGATGCAAAGCATTCGTCTCCGTAAAGTAATTGGCAAACAACAGTTCTCATAAGTAATTAGAGAACGTCATAGCTCTCTGACAATAGCAGTTATTAAATACTTATTACAACTGGTTTTAGTACCCAGACCATCATCAAGTATCCTCTGTCATGGGTGACGACACATAAAACGTACTTCATATTTAGTATATTTCATATGAATTATATTTCATGTTTATTATGTTTACAGTTAAATATGACATGCATTTCATGTGCCCTCTCCCTGCCGTGCGGGATTAGCCGAGCGGTCTAAGGCGCTGCAGTCGTGGACTGTGCGGCTGATCCCGGCGGAGGTTCCAGTCCTCCCTCGGGCATGGGTGTGTTTGTTTGTCATTAGGATAATTTAGGTTAAGTAGTGTGTAAGCTTAGGGACTGATGACCTTAGCAGTTAAGTCCCATAAGATTTCACACACATTTCGCCCTCTCCCTCGGTGTATAGGATACCTGATGAAGGTCTAGGAGTGAGATCACTGGTGTTAACTAAGTATTCATCACCAGCTCTTGCCAGTGAACTATGACGTTTTTTAAATACAAAGGACGTTCAAAAAATTTTGCACAGTCGTCTCTAATTTTTTTATTTTTTGCAGGAGGAGAATGAAAATTTTTGTGAACTTGGAAAATTTAGCTATAAGTTGGTATACAAAAGTATTTTCTTTTATTTGTAGGTGAGCCATAATGAACCGTGAAGTAAATGTCAGGATGCGACAACGGTCGGTAATGGAGTTCCCCTTCAAGACCGGCGATGACTCTGCCATATCGATTCACAGGAAGTTGCTCCCTGTTTATGGAGAGGACACAGTGGATCGCAGCAGTATCCAGCGGTGGTTGCAGAGGTTTAAAGGAGGTCATGTCTCTCTGCTGGACAATCCACGATGCGGTAGACCATCGACGGCAGTGAGTGATGTGAATAAGGAGACCATTGATCAAATCTTCCAAAATGACAGATGTGTGACGACACGATAGCATGCTGAAATGACTCGTTTGTCGTTGGGAAGTGTGGTATCACTGGTACAGTCACTAGGGTACAGTAAGGTCTGTGCACGTTGGGTGCCTGGGTTGTTGACAAGGGAAATGAAAACGATGAGGGTCTCATGAAGAACTTTACTGAAGAGTGGAAACAGTGTTTTGACAGCGTCATTACCCATGATGAAACATGATTGTTTTTGTCCGAACCTGAGAGCAAAACCCAATCCATGGAGTGGCGTCATCTGGGTTCCCCTCGGAAGAAGAAACCAAGACTTTCACTAACAGCAGGCCGAAAGGTGATGGCCTCTTTCTTCTGGGATCAGTGTGGTGTCATTTCCATTGACTTTTTGAAATCTCCACAATTAACCGGGACAGTTACTGTTTGTCATTGGATAAGCTGCGACGTACCATCAAGACCCACAGACTACAAGGGTCAGCTCATCAGACTACACCATGAGAATGCCAAACCCCATACGGCCCTTATGACGCAGGAGAAAGTCAGGAAAATGGGTTGATAAATTGTTCCTCATCCTCCCTATAGTCCCAACTTGGCTCCGTCTGATTTTTACCTCTTTGGTCGTCTGAAGGCCCACCTGCATGGTAAAACATTTGATAGTGAGAAAGACCTTATTTCCTGTGTCAAGCGATGGTGTAAATTTCAATCCCCAGAATTTTACCAAAGTGCATTTACATCATGGAAATAACGTTGGACTTCATGCGTCACAGCTGATGGAGGCTACATTGAGTAGGCTCAATGTATAGTTAAATGTTCCAAGTAAGTTCACAAAAAATTTCATTCTCCTCCTGCAAAAAATAAAAAAATTAGTGACGACTGTACAAAATTTTTCGAACGCCCTTTGTATCTGTCATAATTACCACTGCACGTCGTCCGCACAGATTGCAATGGATATCATGTCAGTAACAGTGCTACCTTTGAAACATTATTTCCGATTGAAAGCTACAGCATCACTCATATAACTTGTGTGATGTGTTGTGCCTGTTATGCTTACCACACTCGTCAAAACACAGTGAGTACCGTAGTGGATTTAAATACGTTTAATATCGAAATCCGCACTACACGCCGCCAGAAACATTACGAGCCCAGTGTATTAATACATCAACAATATCTGTGAACAAGGTCTGAAAAATTTCGCTCGACATTATCCGCACCCCGTATTATTGCTATCTGCGTCTGTAACCAGTTATCTTACATTTCTGCAATGAATCCGATACCGTTCTGGATTTAAGATGATGTTGGAACGTGTTTTGCTATTCCCCACAATGAGAGGAAATAATTTCTAACAGTTCAACTGCTCAGAAATTCATTTCTTTTTTCACTTCTTTTCATCCGTCTACCTCGTTGAATGTTTCCTTGCCTCCTCTTTCACAGCAACTGAGCCTATTATTCCAGTATCCTATATCAATCAATCACTTCTATCCTCGCTCCCTTTGCTCTTGGCAATTTTTTTATTCCTGAAATCCACTTCTGCTACTGTATAAACACAGCCCATATTCCACAAAACAGTTATAATTGGTTTTATTAAGCACATTCAAAAACTATCAAAATCCTGTTTCTGACTCCATAACGTGCTATCTGTTATTATTACCAGTACCATTATTATTATAATTGCTGTTATTCGTTACCTTCTTCACATTTGTATATTATTGATAATGATAACGGTTTAAACAAAAAAACTATGAGTATATTAACTATATTCTTTGAGAACTCGACGAATTATTCTGCAGGTGCTCGGACCAACTGCCTTTTGTGGTTTCCAAGCAAAAGATGCAATCATTGGTCCAGTAGATTATTCGGTTTACTGTGTATCAAGCCTGTCTCTGACGTCACCACAAGACTTACGTATACCAGTTTCTTCCCACATAGTATCTACTTGAGTTCCCCGGTCGCAAGATCTCGTCATCTTCTCACTGTAGGTCATGTGTGTTGGCAACAGAAACTCTTATTAGGAAGCTACCTGATCACCTTTACTGGTCATATTATGTCAGATCCACTGTATCTGATTGTTTTATCAGTAAATATACTGAGCTGCAATACACCTTTAAATTGTCAGTTTCTACACTGGTGAAAGAATGGTACCTTTATTTTATTAATGAGGAACCTTTTCCGTTAACTGATACTGCAAGTCCAAATTTCGGTGATTATTTTAGCGACGTCGTCGTGTCTCTGGATGCCGCGTTAATAATTCGTGACATAATTCACTTTTAATACTCGCACTTCTTTCAGCTACAATCGATTCGTTATTCTTATCCTTAATCTAATTGCATTATATATTTATTTTCAGTTGTAAAATTTTTTCACTGTTTAGCTTCACTTGAACATAGCTTTGTGGTAGAAGGTAACATTCAACTGAAGAAGAAATTCAACCTGTCCTAGAGTCATCCTTTTCTTTCTCCAAAACTTATGAGTTCATGTGTCTGAAACAAATGAGGTTGGTTAGAGGTCCTCTAAAGGTTGATCTACGGTCCTCGCATTTTTCTGGGAACTCTTGAGGTCCTTCTACTCTTGAAATAACCGTATCATATATTTCAGGACCATTCAATTACCAGATCTTGTTCATTTGAAAAGCTAATTCCTCGTACTTCGTCAGTTCTCCAACTGTTTCTGATTTTCTACATACAGTTTTACATAATTTTCGTACAATAAGTTCGTGATATGGTTGTGGTTATTAGAGTTCATTTAGTAGCACAAAAGATTCAAGACCAAATTCACCGCCGGCCGGTGTGGCCGTGCGGGTCTAGGCGCTTCAGTCTGGAACCGCGTGGCCGCTACGGTCGCAGGTTCGAATCCTGCTTCGGGCATGGATGTGTGTGATGTCCTTAAGTTAGTTAGGTTTAAGTAGTTCTAAGTTCTAGGGGACTGATGACCACAGATGTTAAGTCCCATAGTGCTCAGAGCCATTTGAACCATTTTGAACCAAATTCACCACAGAAGTGAATATTGAGTCTACCGGAAATATTACCCTGTTAATGAAAGCAATTGCGTTAATCTCATCTTTGAGGTGCAGACTTGTCATGCATGTGTTGATCATTGTTTCCAAACAGTAGATGGAATTCCGACACATTCTGTGAGCATCAAAAGTCTGAATTAACCAATAAAGTCCAACTGAATGAAAAGCCTTGATTTAGTCAATGAAATAAATACGCAATTTTCATATCTTAATCTGTATCTGTTCGGTAATTAGTTGAGGTTTACAACTCAAAAACCCATGGTTTTCTTTTTTATTATAACTGTTATCACTTTCACTGAGTGTAGATTTTATTTTTTGAATACCTGTAAACAGTTTCGACACAACATGAAGACTTCTTATTGGGAAGTTATTGTATTATTGTTATTATTTTACTATCTTTACTTTTCACAACAGAAATTATATTGTGAAATACAGTCACATCAATTCTTTGTTCCTTCGAGCTTCCCAGACGGTGGGCATGGTGACTTAACAGTTATTATAATACTTTACGCAAGATACCGAACAGTACTGTATCTTGTATTTTATTGTCTTTACTACATCCTGGGATTGCAGGCAGAGCGCTCTTCGCATTATGTGATATTGATTCCAGAGCGCCAATGATGCCGGGATGATATTAGTTTTATCACTATTATTATTGTGTTCTTAAGAACATTATAAATAACGTCATGAATGTAATTCAGTCCGACCACTCCACAAACACTAATTTTAGTAGGATATGTGAAGGATTCCTAGTTATCTGTAACTGAGGCCCTCATGACCTTAAATTTATCAGGAAAAATCCAATGAAATTAAAAATGCTGCGCAGAGAACATAAAATACTAAAATGCCTACAACGATAAAACTGATAGTTCAGGTGTATCACAAACAACACAGTGTTTGACTTTTGTCCGTTCTGTTGACTCGAAACTCAACTGATACAATAGGTTACACTACCAAATTTACCTCCTGATTTTTGTGTTACGCATCTACAGCTACGTCTACTTATCCAGTACGCGAGATACCGTCCAGTGTCATGCAGAAATTGTATCTGCATCTCTACGCCGCAAGAAATATTCGGTGTGAGGCAAATGGTACATATTGTACAAGTATTTTATCCCCCGCTTTCCCATTCCATTCCCAAATTGCATGTGGGGCTGACGATAGTTATGGGTGTGAATTCTCATGAATACCAGGCGTGGAGAATGTCGGAATAAGTGTCACATTTCTTGTATGATGCTGGAACGTACCGTCTCAGAATATAAGTAGGGGAGGGCGTTGTACACTTTGCTGGCTTTTGGCTCTACCCAGCAGTGTAACAGAAGTTTAATAAGGTTTCTAGTTTAATTTGTAAACGATGTCAGTCACTGTCTGTGTGCTGCATTCTTTTTCTGAAATTACAAAAATTGCTCCGAAAAATTAAGGTTTTTCCGAATGAGAAAACTTGTTCGAAGGTACTACTGGGTCATGTACCTAGGAATAAATATTCTATTGAAATTTTAAATGTTGCAATACAGAAAACCTTGTCAGTTCCGTATTTAATATTATAACATGTTCACTATTACTTTACTACATACCTATATTCAATAAGAGAAATCACATTAAGTAGAAGTATTACCAAAAACCATTTATAACTCAAATATATTCTGAAATAGAAGCACAAATCTAATTTTTCAAGAAAGGTAAATCGTTAAGAAGTTAAAGAAACTCGTTTGATTTGCAAGCATCTCATTTTCTGTTGTTGAAGATCTTTCATTTCAAGTTACAAGATGGCGCACGACCGACGAAGCATGGCTTAACCTTCCGCACACTATATAATTAGTTTTAAGAAGATCTATAGTTTTGCTCAGTATAATATTCTGTAACTGAACACTAACAATATCTATGAAACAGCATCGGTATACTATACAGCACTTAAATGTATATATCTCAAAGAAGATGCACAAACCAAAACCTCGTGTCTCCCAGCAACAGAAACAGCAGAAAATTCTGGTAACTGTTTCTGTCGACCTCTGGCACTCATGTCATCATGTGATACGAAAACCGGTCGCTGGATTGAAGCAGGGACCAGGAAACAACATGTGTTCCGAGGTTCGATATGCTCAAGGTACAAGGCTCTCCCTAGTCCTTTGTGAAATGGACAACGCCTTGCCTGTAGCTGCTTGTAGTGAAGTTCGTTGTGGACTGTTTTGATGCCTCGCGCTGACCACATGATCTCACGAATAATTGGGCAGCCCTTGTTTTAACCTCCTCTGATATTTCCGTGAATCCTACTTGATAAGGATACTACAATAGCGAAATGTACTAAATTATCGATCTGACGAGAGTTCTAAGCGATATTCGTCATGGAAGAACAACACGTTCCCAGAGTTCTCGCCATGAGTCGGTCGTGTCTGGCTCACCCACAATTAACCCAGTTGGCTTGGTGTTCCACCATGTGTCAGTTAGATCTCCCACCCCCGGACACAACAACCATTTGTTCTGTCACCCCTCATCCCTCCATTCTTACGTCCTTTAAACCTACACAGCATTTACCGGTAACGGTCCTCGATCGACTTGCCGCAATGGTCATTATCATCGACAATGCCTTAACGCCAGCCACACCATGACTATCACGAGAGAGAACCCTTTATTCTAATATAACCCGAAATAAAGATTTTTAACTTCTTATTTTTATAAAAGCTGTAAGTGTTCATTATCATATCACTTGGTTAAAGAGTACCAATACTTGCCCCTTTGTGCCTTCACGTGAAGGGAATAAAATGATCAACAAACAAAAAAATTGATCAGAATAGGAAAAACTTGATAACGGCTCTATTACTAAATTTGTCATCCAGTTTACCTTCGGTGTTAACTCCTTTCTTTCTCTTTTCCTTCGTTGTTAGCGGAAGCTGAAACCGAAAAAATTTGGTTCCGCTTTTACCCTCGCCATTTTTCAGGTTGTAGGGACCCGCTTTCATATTTGCAAAACTTCACAGAAGTTGCCTTCAAATAATTATTACTATAGGGTTGCCTATTACACAATCACCGCAGTGTTTTTGTGAGTTCGTTTGTTTTCCGTGTACGTTGAGAAAACTATCTATCTTGTGAATAAATTTATTTTTGTACACTTTCTCCCTCGCGTGCGCGAGAGATAGAGAATCAGAGAAAATGTTTTAGATGTTCAACTGAGAGGTGTGTTGAGTGAGAGGGAAGAAGGGGTGCAGATGAGTGGGGCTTAGAAGTTGGCTGGTGGTGCAACAGTAGAAGAAATATGACAACTCTCCAAACGCTCCCACCCCCTCACCACCACAACCTTATCCTGTTCCTCAATCTCACCTCCTGTCAGTGTCTTCATCTGCTGCTCCCCTCCCCGACTCCCCCTGAGCTCTAACCGCCCCTCACCCCCTCCACACTCCTCACCCCCTCCACACCCTCTCCATTCATATCTCTGCTAAATATTTTAGCCACATTTTTTCTTACACTCGCATTCTGCCTCTCTCTTCCTCTCCCTCGCTCTCTCTCTCTCTCTCTCTCTCTCTCTCTGTCGCCCATTTATCTGTTCTCCTAGCTGTCTCCCTCTCTCACACTCGCTTTCTCTCGCTCTCTCTCTCTCTCTCTCTCTCTCTCTCTCTCTCTCTCTCTCTCTGAGACACAGGCACAGACACATACACGTGCAGCTGCTAGCGCACACACGAAGGCTCACACACACACACACAGACACACACACACACACACAAGAAACTGCAAGCAAAAAAACAGTAAACAGTAGTCACAGGCTGCAAGAAACACTCTGTTGAGTGCAAAACACGCGAAACTGCACAACTTTTGTGAAATCTTACAAAAATGATGCTCACATTGCACCAAGCATTATTTGTCTGCAGATCTTCCTCCATTTCACAGTATTTTTTTATGACGTGACGTCCAAGCATGCAGCTGTAGATCGCCGACATTTTCCTCTGACTGTCTGCAACATTAAACGCGAGGTTCAGCGTGGACTTGGATTGTAGCGAGCTTCGTTTCCTACACTTCGCCCAACATCCCCAAGCATATACATTTCTTCATGCGAGGAATTACTTCAAATGTCCTCAGTTCTAGGACGGCAGCTCCAGCTCCGGTCAGAAATTACAGCATCTCCAGCGACAGTAAAAACGCGTCTGGAGCGCGGCCAGTATGTGCGAGCGACCATAGTTCTACCGCCGTCGCTCCATGTGCGGGGCAGCCCTTTCCTGTCGCTTTGGCCCATTACGGCCGCGAATAAATTTAGTAATATTTCAGTCGTTTTCCGGCCTAACATATTGATTTTATCTGGCGCGCTGAGAATTCGGAACGCGCGGGGCTCTGCCGACAGCAGCGCTGCACAGATGGCAGCACGTGTTCTGGGCCGGAACACCGGCCGCCTCGGCGTGGAGGGAACTACCTACAGATGCCTGCTAAACATCGCCGTTTAGGTCCTGTGCTACAACCGCAGTAAAGAGACTGAAACAAGGTGGATGTTGTATATGTAGCCCTGAATGCCACTATTAATTAAGCCCAAGCATCCACAGTAGCAGAAAAGTTTCCCTACTACGGTCTCTTAAAGGTGGCTGATTTGCACACTTGCAAATAAACACTTATCTGACAGTGCAGTACTACAACAAAAATGTGGCGACACATTAAGAAATAAAAAATAAAATACATTGAGAGTATGTTACAAAATGGTACTTAACTGTAATAGTATTTGATGCTTGGTACTTGATGTCCTATACCTAATACAGTGATATCTAAAACAACTTCGCCGGCCGCGGTGGTCTAGCGGTTCAGGCGCTCAGTCCGGAACCGCGCGACTACTACGGTCGCACGTTCGAATCCTGCTTCGGGCATGGATGTGTGTGATGTCCTCAGGTTAGTTAGGTTTAAGTAGTTCTAAGTTCTATGGTACTGATGACCACAGATGTTAAGTCCCATAGTGCTCAGAGCCATTTGAACCATTTTGAATCTAAAACAACTTCGCTACATCCTGGCATTCCTTCACCCTGTCACTATAACTGAATATAATACTGCAGACACTCTGAGTTGGTTCAAGTTCTTCGTAAATAGCGACTGCTAAGTCGGAAGGCAGTCTTCACAGAACTATAGTGAGTGAGCTGCTTGCGCTAACTTGAACTGTCTGACGGCTGGTTCGTAACTAAGTCTGCAACACATGGGGTTTGGTGAGCCTCGACGAAGGACCTGCATGCCTGCCAGCAGAAGCCGGAAATGGAGAACTCCACAGTTGATAGCGCACCTTATGGCGGCTGTCCACACTATCAGTCTACATACAGTGTGTCCATAACTCAAGTTTCAGAACGCTGTAGAAAGAAAACCACTGTCAGAATGACGCCAAATCTGAACAACCTATTATTGATACAGGGGGAAAGTTGTAGAACAAAAAGCTATCGAAAATTTTACTAACAGTTGTTGGTGTAAGATCGGCTACTAATGACAGCTGAATCGCAGTACTTCTATGGTTTGAGTTGCTCACCATACATACTGGTCAAAGTGAATGACTGCACAAGTTTGGCAGTCAACAGTTGTTGCAATTTTAGTTAGGTAAGACCATCCACAACGGCAAGGTCGCACCCCATCGGATGGAAAAAATCAGTTTTTGCCAAAAACTGCATAAAAAGTTAAATGACCTCTGTTTCAAATTGTCGTGAGACTGGCGCAAGACATGTTCAATAGGCTGTTCGCCTCTCTCGTAGCGTTTACCAGTGACGATAGAGGTAACAGGACCCGCAGGACTCTTTTCCTCGACAAAATATGACCCTACGCTGAACGAAGACGTTAACCCGCACAACACAGTGACCTTTGCAGAAATGAGTGGTACCGGTTGATGCCCATGAGGATTTTCTGTTGCCATATTCTGCTATTCTGCAATTCTGCATATTGCCATGTCCTTGGAGATGGAAATGAGCTTCGTCTGTCCACTTCGGTGTGAGCAAGAAATTCCAAAGCGAACGTTCGTTTGATGGAAGCTCAGCGGGAAGGAACTCCTGAATATGAGTGACTTTGAATGGATAGCAATGCAGGATGTTTCGTAGGACTTCATGCACCATGCTGAGAGGCATGTCCAACGTTCGGGCAATTACCCGTGCACTGCACGTGTGCTCACCACTGTTCGAGCCTTCCTGCAGTGCTGTGGCCACACCTTCGACAGACGACGGATCAAATGCTTTCCTGCCTCTGACACACTGCACTTAAAAAAAACGTGTCTTTTAGAGTTTTTAAAACATTTTCTCCAGACCCTTGGCAGACATCGGACCAATGCGTTTTTTTCGTTCCCTTGAGTGTCCAGACCTTCCGAAGGGCAGCTGGCGAGTAGTCACCGTTCTCGTAAGAGTTTCATCAGCTGTGTGCAATCCTTCATGGAGACAATCCTGCTGGGCGTCTCGGATCAAACTGAGGAACAGTCGTGTGCTGCGCGACTGCTGGTGTGCACACAGACTCAGACGCTTACAGCGCCATCTATAGCTAAGATTTTCGTTTTTTCTATCATGACGTTTCCCCCGTGCGTCAATAACAAGCTGATCAAATTTGACGTTATTCTGAACAGTGATTCTCTTGGTAGAGCATTTTGAAACTTTAATTATGGACACCCTGTATATTACACGCTGAAGAAAGGGCCGCGAAAGAAGGATGAGTTCCGGGTTCTATCTGTGTGGTGGCGGCCTCTACGGTATTTTTTGTGTGCCTCTTGCGTGGTACAGAACGTTGGGTAAAGGCATTTATTCTTATTAAAATCTAACGATTTTTGTGTATTTTTAGCCGGCCTCGTGGCCGAGCGGTTCTAGGCGCTACAGTTTGAACCGCGCAACGGCTATGGTCGCAGGTTCAAATCCTGCTTCAGGCGTGGATGTGTGTGATGTCCTTAGGTTAGTTAGGTTTAAGTAGTTCTATGTTCTAGGGGACTGATGCCCTCAGAAGTTAAGTCCCATTGTGCTCAGAGCCATTTGAACCATTTTTTGGTGTATTTTTAAGGTAGTAGGAGGCCTGCTTCACTACGGACAACTGCTTCATCTTGTAACGGGAGATTCTCCTCTAAGATTACATTTTCTGAACAGTAGTTGTCGGTACCAGTGTTATTTTTCGAATTTTGGACAGGTTAATATTACCTAAGTTGCTAATTTTATACACAGTATGTTATATTATAAGCTAAAATTTACGAAAAGGAATTACTTTGTGAATTATTTAAGTTTCGATGTTATAACCGACAAGTACTAGTTCTGAATGTACAGTAAACTTTTTCTTAGAAACATTTGAAATTCCGAATTATTTGCACACTTAAAATTTCTAGTATTAATTACGCAATCCTGCACTGTTTACTATGTTTATTTCTGGATTCATCTATGAAATAACAATTCAAATTGATAATATAACGAAAACTAGTAGGAATTCATTTGTTAAGAAAAATTTTAAACCCTTTGGAATACTGTCGCAAGTTTGCCTCTGATGTGATCGGACGTATTTTTGTGTAATGGATGCGAGCACTGTAATTTCGTCTTTGTTAATGTGAAAAATCAAAATACCGTATGATACACTAAAATGTGAGAAAATAAGTGGAAAACCGCGCGGGATTAGCCGAGCGATCTAGGGCGCTGCAGTCATGGACTGTGCGGCTGGTCCCGGCGGAGGATCGAGTCCTCCCTCGGGCATGGGTGTGTGTGTTTGTCCTTAGGATAATTTAGGTTATTTAGTGTGTAAGCTTAGGGACTGTGATCTTAGCAGTTAAGTCCGATAAGATTTCACACAAAATAAGTGGAAAATATATTTACATAAAAAATTCTGCAACAACAATCTTCCAATTGATTTTGTTCGAACCAACCGAGGACCTGAGGTTAGATTTTCACCTTCAAGAATCAGACCTCAAGACAAGAAGAAATAGAGCCATCTCAACATGACAAACTAAGTAAACTTGAAAGATTATCGCTCCTCACAAATCTTCATAAAAGACTTTGCTTCTTAATTACTTGGACTGGGCATTGTTTAATGTGGACGATGGATGGAAAAAGGAAAAAGGAAGGAGGGGAGGGAGATTACAATCCGCAGACATTCTCAGGTTGTTTCAGATGGATTCTCTTCTAAGCTTTCTAATTGTTTACTCGAGTAAAAAAAATGCATAAGTGGCGAAAAGGAATGAACAACAAAGGTGCTGAAAACGAAAGGCCTGGTTATGGAAACATTAATTTGATAGTTGACTCTCTCTCTCTCTCTCTCTCTCTCTCTCTCTCTCTCTCTCTCTCTCTCTCTCTCTCTCTCTCTCTCTCTGTATCAATCCTTTTTTTTATTTCTCTACATTAATTCCAGAACATATCAATGAAGGCAGAAGTCCTGATCTCCTTCGGGAAAATTCTATTTATGACAAAGGTCAAGTTGCCGCCCAGAGCTGTAGAGGTAGAAGATGGAGAAAAAGTAGAAATCAAAGCGACGAGGGAGTTTAAATACCTAGAAGAATGGCTAGAACCAAACACCTATGAGAGAGAAGCTTTTGCATGACGTATCAGATGACGGAGGAGCGGTCAGGCAGAGAGGCGACTTGTGGCAGCAAGCCAGCGCCAAATGCCCGACCCGCCCCCGCGATACCACGGTGCGGAGGGGCGGGCGCAGCTTGACGTGAGCAAGCCTTCGGGATCTCTCTCTCCGCTGCCCTACAAGCAATGCTGCGCCACATGTTCCAGTAGCAAACGTGGCAACACAGTAAGGGTATCCGGCAGCGTGTTATTTTTAAATTTACGTTAATTACTTTGCATGTAAGCCACCGCCGATGGCCGTCACCTTACTATCGTCCAACACTGTGTAATGGCCTTACTCTTATTGGTAGGAAGGTGTTACTTGTGCGCCTGTGTACTGGTGTGTACCTCTGTGCAATTACTATGTCACCGCGTGATGGCAGATAGGCTCTCTAGTACAAAATTATCTTGGATAATTATGTTATAAGTGGTGTATACATTTGCATGTCCTACCCACACACTCACACATTACAACACACAAAGTCCGCTTCATCTAAATGTATGGTTTCTCCACAAAATAAATTTCAGAATGTCGGCGTTAATTACTGTCGTGCCCATTAAAGCAACAAGTATACATCAGCGAAGTAAGTAACCTTCTGGTGATTGGCGTAAACCGTATAGATCTAATCACTCGCTACACATCAGTAGTTACGCATTCACTTCCAAGGTTTGATCATTAAGAAAATCATAAGTCTGAATAAGTAATCTGATAGTCGCACTTTCATATACACAAACCGACAATCACTTGCTTGTGGTGGATCAATCAGCTTACTTCTCGTCTCTGAAACTTCGGAGGTTTCTATAAAGTTCTATTATTTCTTTTCTTTTACGATAATTATTCATACGACGTGCGCGAACCTGCGATTATCTTCTTAGTGCAATGGCGAACAGCTATGTAGGCATTCGGCTACGGCTTACTCGAGTGAACGGAAACTTTTACAAACTTTCGGACTCAATCAGTGTCGTGTGACTAGGGCCTCCCGTCGGGTAGACCGTTCGCCGGGTGCAAGTCTTTCGATTTGACGCCACTTCGGTGACTTGCACGTCGATGGGGATGAAATGATGATGACTAGGACAACACAACACCCAGCCCCTTAGCGGAGAAAATCTCCGACCCAGCCGGGAATCGAACCCGGGCCCTTAGGATTGACATTCTGTCGAGTTGACCACTCAGCTACCGGGGGGCGGACCTTTCGAACTGAACTGTTAACTCAGACCGCGTGATTATTTGCAAGTTCCTCCGCCTAGCTAAAGCATACACATCCCTGTTTCTGCCGTAAAATAACAGTATCTAATACAGTCAGGCGAAGCGGATAAATTACTATTTTCACGAACCTTTGTTTGACTGAATATAACTCGTCTCCATTTAATGGTCTATAAACAGCATGCACTTGACTTCAAGTTGACCATGTCTTAGCAATTCCACAAAATTAATGGTTCTTTTCTAATGGCGCCCAACAATGCACTTAAATTTCCCTAAATTCCGTAGACGTCCTTCTATTACAAAACTTTATACCATCGTGTTTAAAATTTAATCACTGAGTACCCATATCACATTTAATTCGAAAGAATAATTATCCTGTCAGAGAATTCATTGCACTGATGAGCCGTCTATGTCGTCGTATTATCTCTGACTGTTCATCTGTCCGGCGCGCTCGCTGTTTTGCGCACCTAATACACTAAATTTCAGCATAAGAACGTACCATTCGTAAACATTCATAAAATTTATAAAATAGCCGCACATGATACAGTAAAACTGCCTCTAGCGTTGATAACCATCTCAATTCAGTGAGGGAAACAAATAAACAAGGTACCTCAAGTTGGCCATATCCAGCTGAAGCCACTCATTCATGGTTAGACCACGTAGAGCTACCAAACTGCGGGTACGTTTATTGCTACGATTCATCCGCTATTACATATACTCTGTCATTTTCTATGTGATTACGTTCGCCGGCCGGGGTGGCCGAGCGGTTCTAGGCGCTGCAGTCTGGAAACGCGCGACCGCTACGGTCGCAGGTTCGCATCCTGCCTCGGGCATAAATGTGTGTGATGTACTTAGGTTAGTAGGTTTAAGTAGTTCTAAGTTCTAGGGGACTGATGACCTCATAAGTTAAGTCCCATAGTGCTCAGAGCCAATTTTTTGATTACGTTCGAGTGATTTAGTGGATCTGAGTCTTCCCCAAACCAACAACGAATACATGCAGCCACGTGAACGCGACTGTTGTCATCTTGGAAGACAGAAGTGTTCACGGCATACTCGTCATGAATATATGAAAGAAAGGGCAACACGTGACCGCCGTTAATGTTGAAATAAACATCCTTGTTGAAGCTCACGTTCACCAGAATGAGTGGGGGCATGTTATGGCACAAAAACGCTCACAGAACATCGCAGAATCATTTCCTATTGAACTACACACTGCGTACACTGCGGGTTAAGGCCTCATTCGGCTCTGGCCAACTCGACGTCTTCCATCGTATGAAAAGAGTCAATATCTCTGTGAAGTCGATAGTTACGATGCCACAACGTAGGTGCACGCTCTCGTAAGTTGGCAATCCGAGAGGAGACTGACTACGTCGACCACAGCGCCCTCTGGCCGACGCTGTGGAGCTCAGGGAGTGCCGTCTTAATTTCAGCCCATTTCATCAAGAGCAGACGGCAGGGAAATATCGCTTCTACTACCGAGTGGTCTATCTTGCTATTGACACTTTGTATTAGTTTCGTTCAGTTTAAGTTTGGACAGCAACGAGTATTTGTTACTTTTGAGATTATACAGAACAGTCATCCTAACTTCACAGGATTAGATATGGACTACGGCTTCACACCTACGTGCTCAGCCTAGCCAAAGTTCTGCATGCATTTGATATTTACTTGTGTTTTTGACTCTATTAAAAGTTTTAAAGTTACGTGCAGTACCGAAGTGCTTCACCTCTCTTGCTCCTACTCGCTTCCTTCACTCTCAGCCTATATTACAGTTCACAGGAGCAGACCCACGCACCGCCTATCCAGGCAGGATTCATAAGTCTCTACTCTCTGGACCACCTTGCATACCTCCAGTCGGCTGCAGTCCACCATCCGTGTTGTTTAGCCCTTTGAAGACGCGTTGCCTTACGTGCCGCTGTGAGAAATCACCGTTCCCAATGTACCCGGCTCCAAATTTCCTTTGCATCCTGTTCCTTTCACAATGTTCGCTCCTGGACCTGTAATCGCTGACGGCAGTAACTCCTATCCGATTTTAAATCTATTGTCATTGATAACGTGTGACACTCGTCTACGGTCCGTATCGGTCAGGATCCTTTTACGGCTACTGTTCTTAAGCTGTCGTACATGGCTGCTAGTGGTACACCAATACTTGTAGATGCAATCTTCGTTTCTATGTTGTTGTTCTTTTATTTTGTTTTTGTTTTTTTCGTGGCGTCAGTCTTCTGACTGGTTTGATGCGTCCCGCCACGAATTCCCCTCTCCTGTGCCAACCTCTTCATCTCATAGTAGCACTTGCAACTTAGGTCCTCAATTATTTGCTTCAGTTAATCAAACTAATAACCTTCAAAGTTATAATTAAAAGAATAATCTTTTAGGACTTAGTAAACCTTTACACCTCTATAATTGCAGTCTAGAATCATAACTGAATATAAGACCAATTAATGGCAAGAGAGAAAATATCTCATAAGTAGATTTACAGTCTACCACCTAAAATTTCAGCTATCTTACAGTAAAAAGATTATTCTCAACAAACCATAAGGACATTGGTAACTTGTATTTTCTATTTGGAGCATGCGCAGGAATAGTGAGAACATCAATAAGAATACTTATTCGTGCTGAAATAGATCAACCAGGATCACTAAACGGGGATGACCTACCTTATAATGTTATTATCACAGCCCACACATTTGTAATAATTTTCTTCATTGTAATGCCCATTATAATTGGTGGATTTGGTAATTGACTTGTACCACTAATAATTGGAGCACCAGATATAGCAGTTCCCCGAATAAATAATATAAGTTTTTGTACCACTAATAATTGGAGCACCAGGTATAGCATTTCCCCGAATAAATAATATAAGTTTTTGAATACTACCTCCTTCATTAACCCTCCTTCTTACATCTTCTATGGTAGATAACGGTGCTAGTACAGGGTGGACAGTTTATCTTCCACTAACAGAAGCTATCGCACATTCGGGTGCAGCGGTAGATCTAGCTATTTTATCATTACATTTAGCAGGGGTCTCATCAATTCTCGGTGCAGTAAACTTTATTACAATAGCAATTAATATACGATCAGAAAGTATAGCTTTAGAACAAACACCGCTATTTGTTTGGTCTGTTGCCATTACAGCTCTTCTCCTTCTTGTTTCACTTCCCCTTTTAGCAGGGGCTATTAGCATATTATTAGGAGACCGAAACCTAAACACATCATTCTTAGACCCTGCAGGAGGGGAGGACCCAATTGTATATCAACATTTATTTTGATTATTTGTACACCCAGAGGTTTAAATTTTAATTTTATCAGGATTTGGAAATATTTCGCACATTGTATGCCAAGAAAGAGGGAAAATTGACTCATTCGGAACACTAGGTATAATTTGTGCCATACTATCAATTGGATTAATAGGATATATCGTATGAGCGCATCATATATTTACAGTAGGAATGGATTTGACACACGAACATACTTCACATCAGAAACAATAATTATTGCCGTACCTAAAGGAGTTAAGGTATTCAGATGATTAGCCACATTATATGGAACTAAATTTAAGTTTAACCCACCATTATCATGAGCTCTAGAATTTATTTTTCTATTTACAATCGGTGGATTAACATGACTAGTATTAGCAAATTCATCCCTTGACATTGTACTACACGATACATATTATGTAGTAGCTCACTTCCACTATGTATTACCTATAGGAGGAGTATTTGCTATCATAGGAGGTATTATTCAGTGGTACCTACTGTTCACAGGACTAACCATGAACAACACATGATTAAAAATTCCGTTTAAAATTATGTTTATTGGAGTAAACTTGACCTTCTTCTCTCAACACTTCTTAGGATTAGCAGGAATACCATCACGATATTCAGGCTACCCAGAGGCACACATATCATGAAATGTAGTTTCAAGAATTGGATCAAAAATTTCTATTGTAGGAATCATTATGTTTATTGTAATTATATGAGAAAGAATGGGTACAAACCGCGCAATCATATTTAGAGCAAATTTAAGTAGATCAACAGAATGGTTACAAAAAAATGCACCTGCAGAACATAGTTACTCAGAATTACCATTAATCTCTAGATTCTAATATGGCAGGTTAGTGCAGTAGATTTAAGCTCTACAAATAAAGGTTTGACCATTTTTACCAGGATTTGGAAATATTTCACACATTGTATGCCAAGAAAGAGGGAAATTTGAAACATTCGGAACACTAGGTATAATTTATGCCACTCTGTCAACTGGATTAATAGGATATATCGTATGAGCACATCATATATTTACAGTAGGAATGGATGTTAACACACTAGCATACTTCACATCAGCAACAATAATTTTTGCCTTACCTACAGGAATTAAGGTATTCAGATGATTAGCCACATTATATGTCTCTGTCTTCCTCTACAGTTTTCCCCCCTAGACTCCCTCTAGTACCATGGAAGTCATTCACTAATGTCGTATCAGACGTCCTATCATCCCGTCCCTTCTCCTTGTTAGTGTTTTCCACATATTCCTGTCCTCTCCGATTCTGCGCAGAACATCCTCATTCCTTACCTTACAGTTCACCTAATTTTCAACACTCCTCTGTAGTACCACATCTCACAAGCTTCGATTCTCTTCTGTTCCAGTTTTCCCACAGTCCATGATTCACAACCATACAATGTTGTTATCCAAACGTAAATTTTCAGAAATTTCTTCAAGGGCTAGTAGACTTCTCTTGGCCAGGAATGCTATTTTGGCCATTGCTAGTCTGCTTTTGATGTCCTCTTTGATCTGTGCGTCATCGGTTATTTTGCTGCCTAGGTAGCAGAATTCCTTAATTTCACCTACTTCGTCACCATCAATCCTGATGTTACGTTTCTCGCTGTCCTCATTTCTGCTGCTTCTCATTACTTTCGTTTTTCATCAATTTATTCTCAGTCCATACTTTGTACCCATTAGACTTCATTCCATTCAGCAGATCATGTTGCTCTTCTCCATTTTCTCTGAGGATAGCAATGTCAACACCAAATCGTATCATTGGTATCCTCTCACCTTGCATTTTAATCCCATTCCTGAACCTTTCCTTTATTTCCGTCATTGCTTCTTCGATGTACAGACTGAGCAGTAAGGGCGAAAGATTTCATCACTGTCTTACACCCTTTTTTAATCCGAGCACTTCGTTCTTGGTCGCCCGCTCTTAGCATTCCCTCTTGGCTCTTGTACGTATTGTACTCGTACATTACCCGTTGCTCCCTATAGCTTACTCCCATTTTTCTCAAAATCTACGTCACACGCCAAATAATCAGACAGCCTCATTCATGGTGTGGTCATAGCCGCGTTCAAGCACGACAGTATTTTCTGTCTTTCTGTAACGTCTCCACGTCGACCCATCTTATTGCGTTGATACCGTATGATGTCCTGTACCAGTTACTTCTTTTAGGGAGGGGGATAATATTCATCCAGTCAGTTTTTCTGTATTTAAATAGCTCATGCAAATTATAAGCATTGTAGCACTGCGGATACTAATCTCTCTGTATCTCTCCTTCATTCTTTGTGTCTGTCTGTGTGTGTGTGTGTGTGTGTGTGTGTGTGTGTGTGTGTGTGTGTATTTGAGTTGTGTGTGTTGTCAGGTATTCAAAGCGATGAATACGAATCGTTGATTTGGAATCAACCGCACATCTGAAATCGGCCTCATGTTCACCAGAATAATTTTACTAGTGTAAGTTATGTAAAAACCGTCTTAATTAATTGCTGAGGGATTGGAAAAGGCCTGTGACCACTTCATGAGCAGTGAAAGTTTTCAGTTGAGACCTTGCGAGGTAAGTGTTTGACAGACGTTAGCGATACTGTTCAGTTATTCTATTCACGCATTAATCACCCGAGAATATTACTCAAGTTTTTGTAGCCAAAATCATTACTGAGACATGTATCGAGTGTCGTAAGTATGTTACTGCATAGAAACCCATATCACATAAGAATACTGTTTACTGAAACTAACAGAGGCTCCGGGAAACTCTATATTCTTGCTTAGAATGTTGGGTGAAGAATATTAAAAATATTACAACTGCTTAGTAGTTTAAGTTCATTATATTAATAAATGGGCAGGGAAGTCAACTCTTGTTGATTATTTTAAAAAATGCTTGCTTCACTTTTGCTTCTCATCTGGACTGTAACATCACTGGCATCGTTTTCTCTCTTCCTATTCATGAAAGCCCAGTTGATTAGTGATGAAATACAGTAAGCAATGGCCAAGGGGACGATCACGCTATCAATTACATGAACCTGCAAAGATGATCTCTTTTGAATCTGTAAATTCTCGTACTGTAAATAACAATGGAGGTGATTTACCTTTCACACATCGGCGTCACGGTGAAACAGTTCTTCCGGCATCAATTATATATATTAACGCATAGCCTGAAGAACATAACAACGAACCCAGAAGTCATTTATAATGTTCTACTTTCACGAAACCGTCATTTCTCTAGTAAACACTACGGGATTTGCAAGGACATAGTGAATAAATGTCTTTACACGCAATTTCCAAAGTACAAGTAATGAGTAAGGACAATTAGAAATATCATACGTTTCTTGGCATTCGATAAATTTCGATTTACTCCGTATTTCCTGTTACAGGGGTGTATAAAAATATAAAAATATGATGATTGCAATTTTGTATGTGCATGAGTGTGTATGTATGTGTGTGTGTGTGTGTGTGTGTGTGTGTGTGTGTGTGTGTGTGTGTGTTTGTGTGATGTAAACTAGAGGACATCGCTATGAATACTTCGTGATAATACAAAAACGTTGAAAGTCTGATAATATCACGAATTCAAGAAACAATGTTCCCAAAGTGTTCGAAATCATTTTTTTTTTTTTTTTCAGAGAGCAGCATCTTCTATAGTGTCCACCCCCGGTAGTTGAATGGTCAGCGTGACGGATTGTCAATCCTCTGGTCCCGGGTTCGATTGCCGGCTGAGTCGGAGAATTTTCTCCGCCGAGGGACTGGGTGTTGTGTTGTATTTATCATCATGCTATCATCCTCTACTACTGCAGGTCGCCGAAGTGGCGTCAAATTGAAAGACCGGCACCCGGCGAACGGTCTGCCGACGGGGTGCCCTAGCCATACGATTAAATAAATAAATCTATAGTATATCTATACTTACGTCGTGCTGTACGGAACAGGGACATAATCGGCTTGAGTACAGTGTTTATGCATGCTTTCCAACTCGAAGAGTTACAGAAGAGTCGTTTTTAAACGTAACTAAAACAGTCGCGAACTTTCCTGATTGTGTAACGCAGTCAGAGCGAAAGTATCAAGAGAATTGGTAAGGTATTTAAATTAACAAATTCACCATAGACATCGTTTACTTCTTGGCAAGGTCACGATGTCATCCCAAGGCCCTGCTGTTGCAACAACAGGATGACGCCAAACACGGCGTTGCTGTCCTTGACGAAACTCTGGTTCATTTATTATCTGTTCTGTCCTGCGTGGGCCTTCACTGTCATCTTCTGTGGAATTCTCTCATCGTCCTTGTAGCCTCTAAGCTGTTCTAAGAGACTTGCACCTAAAGATCGAGTGTAGGAAACAAGAGAATAAACCTCAGTTCTTTCATACCCAAGATGTAACAGGAGATCTCAAACGATCAGTACATAAACGCAGAGGTCAAAAAGTAGCTACGAACTCAGGCTGTTGTATCCGTGTTTATTCGTTGTGAAGATATTGGACCTAAGGACAGTGAATAAACGCAAGCTCTTTCATATCCGAGATGAAATAGGAGATCTCAAACCACCACTACATAGATGTAGTGGACACAAAGTAGCCATGACCTTTTGTCCATTGTTTGTGTTGTTGTCTTCAGTCCGAAGACGGGTATAATGCAGTTCCCCAAACTAGTCCATCCTCTGCAAGCCTCTTCATGTCTGCGTAACTGTTGCAACCCATATCTTACCTGCTTACTGTATTCATGCCTAGGTTCCCTCTTCAAATCTTTTCCACTTCCATCCCCGCACTTATCTCCATTACAAAATTGAATATTTTTATAAATATATAATCACGTAAACTAACTATTTCTTGATGTCTCAAGATGTGACCTGTCAGCTGATTCCTTCTTTTATTCAAACTGAGGCATAAATTTCTTTCCCCAATTCGCTTAAACGCCTCACCAT
Source organism: Schistocerca serialis cubense (assembly GCF_023864345.2). NCBI lineage: Eukaryota > Metazoa > Arthropoda > Insecta > Orthoptera > Acrididae > Schistocerca > Schistocerca serialis. The sequence goes on from NC_064639.1 coordinate 1,024,610,749, forward strand.
CTGTTATTCGACCTGCCCATATAATCTTCAGCAATCTTCCATAACATCACTTTCCAAATACTTCTATTCTCCTCATGTCGTCCAAGTTTCACTTCCTAACGCTTAAATTTCTATGCCATGTTAGCAATTCATCTTTTTCGGAAATTTTCTTCTTGCAGTTGCCGGTCTGCATGTTAATATCTCTCTGCTTCGGTCACTATCAATGATTTTTCTGCTTAAATGGGAAAACTCATCCACTGTTTTCAATGTCTAGTTTCCTTATCTGATTTTCTCAGCATCGCCTCATTGAATTCGACTACATTACATTTCCCTCATTTTGCTTCTGTCGATGTTCATTTCATACTATTTTTTCAAGATAGTACCTATTCCATTCAACTGCTCTTCCAAATCCTTTGCCGTCTCTCACGGGATTACAACGTCGTCAGCGAATCTCCCAGTTTCATTTTCTTCTTCCTGAAATTTAATTATCTTCCCAATTTTTTTATTTCCTCCACAGCTTGCTCAATGCACAGATTGAAGAACATAGGGAATAGGCTTATGTCTGGAAAAGATTAAATTCCTTCCTGGACCGTAATTATACACTGAAGCGCCAAAGGAACTGGTATAGGCATGCGTGTTCAAACACAGAGATATATCAACAGGCAGAATACGGCTCTGCGGTCGGCGACGACTATATAAGACAAGTGTCTGGCGCAGTTGTTAGATCGCTTACTGCTACTACAATGGCAGGTTATCAAGAGTTAAGTGAGTTTGAACGTGGTGTTATATTCGGTGCACGGGTGATGGGACACAACATCTCCGAGGTAGCGATGAAGTGGGGATTTTCCCGTACGACCATTTCACGAGTGTACCGTGAATAGCAGGAATCCGGTAAAACATCAAGTCTCCGACATCGCTGCGGCCGGAAAAAGATCCCGCAAAAACGGGACCAACGACGAATGAAGAGAATCGCTCAACAGAAGTTCAACCCATCCGTAAATTGCTGCAGATTTCAATGCTGGGCCGTCAACAAGTGACAGCGTGTGAACCATTCAACGAAACATCATTGTTACGGGCTTTCGGAGCCGAAGGCCCACAGGTATACCCTTGATGACTGCACGACACACTGCTTTAACCCTCGCTTGGGCCCGTCAACACCGACATTAGACTGTTTATGGGTGGAAACATGTTGCGTGGTCAGACGAGTCTCGTTTCAAAACGTTTCGAGAGGATGCACGTGTACGGGTATGGAGACAACCTCATGAATCCATGGCCCTGCCTGTCAGCAGTGGACTGTTCAAGCTGGTGAAGGCTCTGTAATGGCGCGGGGCGTGTGCAGTTGGAGTGATATGGGACTCCTGTAGGTCCAGATACGACTTTGACAGGTGGGACGTACGTAAGCATCCTATCTGATCATCTGCGTCCATTCATGTCCATTATGATTCCAACGGACTAGGGCAATTCCAGCAGGACAATGTGACACCCCACACGTCCAGAATTGCTACAGAGTGGCTCCAGGAACACTCTGCTGAGTTTAAACACTTCCTCTGACCACCAAGCTCCCCAGACATAAACGTTATTGACCATATCTGGGATGCCTTGCAACGTGCTGTTCAGAAGAGACGTCCACCCCCTCGCACTCTTACGGACTTTTGGACAGCACTGCAGGGTACATACTGTCAGTTCCCTCCAGCACTACTTCAGACATTAGTCAAGTCCATGCCTCATCGTGTTGCGGCACTTCTGCTGCTCGCGAGGGTTCTACCGATATTAGGCTGGTGTACCAGTTTCTTTGGCTCTTCAGTGTATATGCCAGATATCACACCACCTTACAAAAAAAGTGAAGCGTCCTAAGTGCAGGAGGTAAGGAAAGTTAACGAGCTGAGAGTGTATGTGAAGCTATTTCAACGATTACAAAATCGAGTCAAATTTACAGAGAACTTGGCAGTAGGAGTTCAGTTATCAGTGTGACTTTGAACTCCCTTTGCACGCACAGATTTGGTTGGGAGGGGTGTCATAAAGCCTACAACTTTTGTAGTAAGCTTGCCTACAACTGTTGTAGCTGGTAGTTGATATCCTGGATACTGGCAATGAAACGGAGCTGAGGCTCAACCTGGCCTCACATGTGCTGTGTAGATGAATAATCTAGGGCTCTTGCTGGCCACGGAAGAATCTCAGCGCCAACAGATAGGTCACAAAGACACGTGCCATGTATGGTCGAGCATTGTGCTGCTGAAGAATGGCACTACGATACTGACGCGTGAGAGGCAAGAAATGAGGCCCCATACTGTGACACTGGGACTAACAGTGCTGTGACTCTCCAAAATACTGGAAAAATGGAACCTCTCCCAACGTCGCCGCTACAACTGACAACGGTAGTCCAGGATAGCAGAAAACCGCGATTCATCGCTGAACCCAATGTGACGTTATTCACCAGCAGTTTATGTTTTCCAGTCATGGCGCCACTATTGTACTGTTATGTGAACAGTAGCGTACGGATGAGTCGGTGGTTCCCTAGTGTGGCTGCCACGAGGCTCCCAGCAATGGCGCAGGGTGCCACAGGAAGTCCATTAGCTGTTTACAGCGCACAATAAGGCAACCCTTCTCTTGTGGTTGTCAGGCGAGTATTCCTGCCCTCATGTTCCTATGCAGTCCAACATAGTGCCACTGTCAAGTGTCAATGGTCCACAAATATGGATACTGCACGATTTCACCAGCCAGATAAATAGAGACCCACAATTTGACCGCTTTCTTACTGCCAGGTGCTAATAACGCTGTCTCAGATGATTACGTAGCATCTCCGAGTACTTCACAGTAACCAGTCAACATCTGACGCTGTTCACGCTGATTATACAGTGTATTTCAAAAAGAATAACCTGATTCCAGAACTCCAGATTTCTTGATAAAAACATAGTACAAACTTGGAATGGATCGCAAGTTGCTCACAAAACATTAAAGTTTCAGCTATGGTATTACAAATGCTCTATGTGTCAACTAGCATTTTTACCACGGTTAGTTTTTAGCAAAGGAGCAACATTTCATGTTAGCGGTAACGTGCGCATGTGGGGACCGCAGAAGCCTCATGACATTATTGAGCACGAAAGAGACTCACCTAAAGTGGACGTTTTCTGTGCTATTTCTAGTAAAAATGTGGACGGTCCCTTCTTTTTTGAGGAAAACATAGTGACTGTAATAATCTGTCTTCAAATGCTGGAGAACTGGCCTTTCCCACAACTGCAGGAGGCCTCCGATTACTTCATTTTCCAACACCATGGAGCTCCACCACACAACCACTTACGTCCCCTTTACATCGTGAAAGAAGTGAAGGATAAAATATAAGCCGCCGTAATTTCTGTAAAACTAGATAAATTGTGTAATGTTTATGACGAATTTAGCTATCGTCTAGATATTGTTCGTGCTGCTGTTGGTGGCCACATTGAGTATTTGAAATCACATAGCTAAAACTAAGATTTTGTGAGTATTTTGCAATTTATCCCACGTTTGTAGTATTTTTCTACCAGTAAATATGGAGTCTTGAAACCTAGTTATTTTTTAAACAACCTGTATACCCTACCAAGCTATGTAAGAACACTAATCCACTCTAGTGGCCGTTCCACCTATCACAGAGAATTGCAACTCTAATCATTTACTCACCCACAGATGCATCATTACGAAGTTACATTGACAACCAACCGCCGCTTCTGGGTGCTTCACTTACTCTGTAAGAATGCGTGGATGTAAAGTGTGACAAAAAGTTCGTGAAACTTGTCCGACACTCCATACAAGCCATTCAATGACATAAACATTTATAGCGCCGAGCGATACAGTTCTTCGGCGTGTGTCAGTAAGATTGATATTTGAGTTAGTGGTTCATTGACAGCAAAGTGATTATAACAGGGGCACTAACACCTACACTAAAGAGATACACTTGAAATGCCGTACTTCGAAATCGTGAAGAGGTGCTTTTCGATTACGTGGCGAAAAGTCCCTTTCTCATCTTCCGCCCAGTAATGCTCTTCGACAGTTTTTATCTCCTGTTTTTTTTCCCTAGCTTGATCTACTGGAAACTTGTTTTCAAAATAACTATTACTAAAATTGAGGAAAACTTTTAAACTGAATGCAGGGTTCACTAACAAAATATTCCGATTAAGAACAAACAAGGATTACAAATGTAATTAACTGTAGCAGGAAATTTTGTGTTAACAAGCTTCATGCATGAAGAAGTTGTCAAATTTATATAATGTTCCCAGTCATAAATACATAACATAAAAATTATAAGTACCGGAACATTTAAAAGCGAAGCGAGTTAAACTTTAAAGTTGTGGATATAGTGTATGATAAATAGAAAACTGTGTTATGTAACAAGCATGATTAGGCATGTTTTTTTGTGTCATCTGCATTCTGACTGGTTCGATGTAGGCTGCTACGACTTCCTTTTCTGTGCCAACCTCATCTCCGACTAGCACTTACACCCAACGAACTCAATTACTATTTGTTGGACAAATTCCCACCTTCTTCTTCCTCCTCAGTTTTTGTCCTCTACTAAGGAAATTACTAGTGATCAAATAAGGCGAAAAGATACATAACATTCCATCGGAATTTCTAAAATCATTGGGGCCAGAGGCAACCAAACGATTATTCAACAAACCCACAATCCAGAAGACTGCGAGAGCAGTTAAGTGCGAATGCTATCGCACTATCAGCTTAACTTGTCGACCTAGAAAAAGCATACAGCAATATAAAGTGGTGCAAGATGTTCAAAATTGTCTTAAATATGAGAGTAAGCTGTGAGGAAAGACGTAACATACAACATGTGCAAGAACGAAGAGGGAACGATAAGAATGGAAGATCAAGAACGAGGGCCTAAGACAGGATTGTAGTATTTCGCCCCTACTGTTCAATCTATGCATTGAAGAAGCAATGACAGAAAAAAGAATGGTTTAAGAACGGGAGTAAAATGGTAAGTTTCGCTGATGATACTGCTATCCTCAGTGAAAGTGAAGAAGAATTACACCACTTCCTCATTGGAATAATCTGTCTAATGCCTACTGAATATCGATTCAGAACAAACCGAAGAAAGACGAAAGTAACCAGGAGTATCAGAAAAGAGATTAGCGATTGACTTAAAATCGAAATTGGTGACCACAAAATAGGACAAGTCATAAGGAATTCGCTACGTTGTAAGCAAAATATCACAAGACGGAAGAAGAAATGGGCGCGTAAAAAGCAGGCTACTGCAGGCAAAGAAAGCATTCCTGGCCAAAAGAAGTCAATAGCAAACATCGGCCTTAATTGGAGAATAAATTTCTGAGAATTTCCATTTGGAGCACAGTATTCTATGGCAGTGAATCGTTGACTGTGGGAAAACCGAAAAATAGGAGAATTGAAACGTCTTAGATGTGCTGTTATAGAAGGATGTTGAAATCTAGGTGGACTGAAAAGGAATGCGGAGGCTCTGCACGAAATCGGCGAAGAAATGAACATATGGAGAACACTGACCAGAAGGAGGAAAAGGGTGATAGGAAAGGTGTTAAGAAATCATGGTATAACCTCTGTGCTATTATAGGATGCTACAGAAAGTAAACACTGTAAGGTAACACAGAGATTGTTGTATGACCAACAAATAATTGAGGAAGTAGAGTAGAAGTACCACTCTAAGATGGAGAGATTGGCACAAGGGAGGTATTCGTGACGGGCCTCATAGGGCCAGTCAGGAGATTGATGACTAAAAAGAAAAAAATGGTTGTTACGTCCTGATGTCTTAAAATATCCTCAGGGTTTTACATATATTCTGTGCTCATTAGACTGTTCATTGTATTTTACAGGTCCAGTAATCGTTCTAAAATTTCACTGATAGCAATTTTCATCAACGAATCTTATAGTGATATTCTTTTTCCCTGAATTTTAATCTCACTTGTGAACCTTTTCTTTATTTTATTTTCGATGTACGTGTTGAACATTAGGAGAACAAAACGATAGGTATCAAGAAAAGAAAACAATAAAACGTGATGACCACCAACGAACAAATGTTTTCCTCTATTAATGCTAATTTTTTGCAATGTATGTATGTTATTATCAAAGTAATTTGGGCATTATACTATGTACAAGAAGTTATTCAATAGGTCCACTGGTGGTGCAGAATTTGCGGCGGTAATCGAAGCGACATCCACTCTGCGCCCCAGTGTTGTTAACATATGCAGAAACTGGAAGAACAAGTTTGCTCTAAGCAGCTCGACGAGGTGCGGGCACCGTTAAATGGAGCTCGGCATGTTGGTTGGCTACGCAGAGTCTTCGTGGCTTCGGCTGCCCCAATATTCCGTTTTATTCGGTCGTAAGGAGAGCTGCCACGTTCACTGTGTGGTACTGCGCAGACACATTACAGCGACAAAGCAGTAGCAGCAATGGTATCTAGAGCTGCGCTCTACCAAATGTACTGTTTTGATAACAGTACGTAAATGAAGTAGTAAATGATAGGATTACCAGTAGTATTGGGTAGCATTGGTAGGGAAAGAAACATAAATGAATGTGTGAGACAGAAACTGGGAGCCGACGACTTCTCGTTGTTTATTGTTTGTCTGTTTGACTGATTGTTTTGTACAGAATTAGAATCGTTCAGTGTTAGTCCAGTGTATATTTTATATCCTTAAAAAATATAAATTGCGTTTCATAAGTGACAAAAATCAGTTGATCGCATAACATCTGAGCTTTTACGTAACCAAAGAAATTACTTTGGATGCAAGTACAGTTTACATGCACAAACATACAAATCTATATAATAATTACTGTTGTTATTTTTTACTCAATAGAACTTTCTTCATCATAATCAAAGGCAAGAGTTTCCTGTTATTAGTGATAAGTGGGAAAATTGCTTATGAATAACAGAAACTTGTTTCATATAAGCTCGATGAATTATTGAAGCTATGTTTGACACATATTTGTATTGCGTTTTTTTTATTTTACCTTTGTTTTGAGGAAATTACGTTTTATAGAGCTTAATAATAAATCTTATTATTTTTCCTTATTTTTACTACAGCACCCCTCTCTTTCATTTCACAAATCAACAGTTTTCGAATGGAACTTGAGTTAAAGACTGACAATTTCAAATTTTCCATAAATACTGCTTACTTTTAAGAAATAAACAGGAGGATGAGTATGTGGAACAAATATGTTCTGTAGGTTACGCTGCCCTTTATATATCCTCACTCGGTTTCTAGACAATTCACTGCTCCAGTCTCTGGGGTAATCTAGTAAGAGACTGATAGCATATGCAAAGCGATCGAAATGAAGTAATGCCTGGTAGGTATGCAACACTCTTAATGAACTGGTAACGCAGTTAGGATCTTCTCTGTCCAAAGCTACTACGAAAAGTACCACAGTCTGAGCAAAGAAGGATGGATCATTGGATTTAACGTCCCATCGACATCGAGGTCATTATAGATGGAGCAGAAGCTCAGATTTTGTCGAGGATGGGGAACAAAATCGGAAAATTGGTCGTGCCCTTTCAAAAGAACGAACCTGGAATTTGCCTTGCACGATTTGGGAAATCACGGAAAACTTAAAGCTGGATGGCTGGACGGGGATCTGCCGGATGCGAGTCAAGTATACTAACCACTGCATCATAGTCTACACTGACTTCTAATAGTCTACAGTAGCCTAGGGTAGGTTTACAGCTCTAATATCACATTCTGCGCGATATCACATTCTGCGCGATAGATCGTAGTATTTTGTCTCAATTAATTGGTAACGTATCATCCCTGGCTGTGCCTTTACTAAGGACCCCACAATCTGCTTTCTGTATTTGGGTTCAAATGGTTCAAATGGCTCTGAGCACTATGGGACTTAACTTCGGAGGTCATCAGTCCCCTAGAACTTAGAACTACTTAAACCTAACTAACCTAAGGACATCACACACATCCATGCCCGAGGCAGGATTCGAACCTGCGACCGTAGCGGTCGCGCGGTTCCAGCCTGTAGTGCCTAGAACCGCTCAGCCACCCCGGCCGGCATCTGTATTTGGGGACAGAGAGCTTTGTAACCCTGGAAATAATAGCCTTTCTGAAATCCTTCTAAATGGTTTGTGGTCGGGGCCGACGATGACTAGTTTACACGTTGAAAATATTTTGAAAAAATGCTGCTAGGAATCAGCAATTTACAGAGGCTTGTTATTATCATGATCACGTAAAGGCAAATGAAACTTTTCACATCTTGTTCCTGAATGTCATTGTCTGCGTGTCCTGTTTCTAAAACAGTTATCGGGGAGCTACTTGAAGCTCGCAAAATCGAAGAGGCAAGTGGCAACCATCAGCAGTTTGGTAATCTAGTCGTGCGCTCTGTGCGGTGGAGGTGGAACCGAAACTTGAAGTGGTGTGTTTATGAAGTCGGAGTGAGCGATTACCGATGCGAATACGTAACTGCGATCCTTGCGTTGTGAGGAAGTACAACAATGGGCCTCCAACTTGCAAAGAAAATGTCTCCCTTATACAGGGACAACATTAATGGAATGTGCGAGTACAGGAATGACACATGGACGACGACATATGGGAGTTTGGGTTTAGCCGTGAGTCGTGCTCGGATAGCCGGAGAAGTCAAGGTGAGCGCTCGCGTAAAGCAGGAAATCCGGGGATCGAGTCCCGACCTGGCACAAATTTTCATTGTAATCTTTCCATTATACAGCTGTGGGTGTTTCACCATAGCAACTGCGAATTCATTTCTTGAGTGATTATGAGCGATCAATAAAGTTACCCAGCTGGCACGGATGCCTTCGGGGATTTTAACGTGCGTTCCCCTGTCTGGGCGTGGAATTCCCGTCATTTTTCGGTGTTCTTTGCGAGAGTTATGATTTGGAAAGAAGTGGAGCTATTGGCCTCTTGGTGGTGGTGTATGACAAAAGTGATGGATATATTCTTAGTGGGACATCTACAACTATTAGTTGGATTGCTCATGAGGAATTAAACCCGTGCAGCCTCTCTCATTCTACTGGATAAATCTGTTAACGTTCCCACGTGAGTTGTACTGCATTATCATACACAATTAAGTAATCCGTGAAAATGAGATTTCTGTCCTGAAACCCTGATAGTGTACATATTTTTATCCAAAAAAATTAATAACAACAATTGCAGTGGATTTTATTCGTCATTTACAAAAGTATAGGCTTAATGAGGCCCAACAGAACCAATAAATTAAATTTTTTTGATAGCAGCTCGAACCATAGCGTTATGTGCAGATACAGTCAAGATCCTGAATGCATCCAAACTGTAACGATATTATGGAATGATGACAGGTATTCGATACGTGAAGACCGTGTGGAGGACCCTAGTGACTAAAAAACTGACGAATTAAATAGGGCGTGTGGAAAGTAAGCCGCAATGTTCTCTCACCTGAGTATGGGAAGGACTTATATGATCAGACATTGGATTGCACGGAGGCAGGAGAGTGGTTTCTCTGATACTGCAACAATTCGTTTTTCCCTAAATTGGAAAGATGCTCATCAATGATTATTCCAAAGTCTTTTACTGTTTTTGAAAAGTTATTTGGATACCAATAAGAAGTACTGAGGAAACCGTTTCACAAAAACGTCCGCTGATCGACTTTCGGTATGACATAAGGATGGCCATTGGCTTCTTAGGTTTTAGTTTAAGAGCCAATTTTTTGCCAATCGCGATACCGAAAAAAGATCATCGTTCATACTTGATCCGGCAGCAGAAATGTTCTTAGGCTGCCACTTAGGTACGACTAGATATCATCAACATACATAGCGAGTTCTGGGGAAAGGAAGTTTTAGGAGCTTGCATCAGCTAAGAATACTGGAAATTGAGGATAATAGATCTGGTGTGAGGAGAAGAGTGGTATCCAAAAGCGTGAAGTCAAAAAACAACCGTGGATTAAAGAGGTCTAGCAAGCAGACTTGAAATAAAGTGAACTGTTTGTCATTTGTGACTTTCCTTAATGATGGAAATATTCACAATTTAAAATTCAGAGTAACATAAATTCTGTTTTATCAGTTTCATGAAGTTCTACAGATAATGTTCATGTATAACGGAAATATTCTTACGCCGGAACGTGTTCAGAACGTCCCCACAAGCGCAGTTACTTCTTGCACCACATACTTGATGTAGAAATTACGCTGAGCTCCTGAGGTGTTGCATCTTGTGGAAATCACGTAAACAGCATGTTTCAAAGAGAAGGCACAAGATAAAAAACATCTACGTCGAGCCGGCCGGGGCGGCCGAGCGGTTCTAGGCGCTACGGTCTGGAAACGCGCGACCGCTACGGTCGCAGGTTCGAATCCTGCCTCGGGCATGGATGTGTGTGATGTCCTTAGCTTTAAGCAGTTCTAAGTTCTAGGGGACTTATGACCTCAGAAGTTAAGTCCCATAGTGGTCAGAGCCATCTACGTCGAAGAATTTGCCAAAAAAATGGTTCAAATGGCTCTGAGCACTATGCGACTTAATATCTGAGGTCGTCAGTCCCCTAGGACTTAGAACTACTTAAACCTAACTAACCTAAGGACATCACACTCACGCATGCCCAAGGCAGGATTCGAACCTGCGATGGTAGCGGTCGCGCGGTTCCAGACTGAAGAGCCTAGAACCGCTTGGTCACAGCGGCCAGCGAAGAACTTGCTAAACAAGCGACATTAGCATTTATATCTAAATACATAATCCTTCAAGCCTTACAGTGCATGGCAGAGAGTATTTCGTACAAATAGTATCGATTTCTCCATTCGCGTTCCTAGTGAGGGAAAATCAGTACCTCTACACCGCCCTGTGTTCTCACTAGCCCTACGCGAGAAATATGGCAATGGCAGCGTGCTGCTCGCACCGTCTTCTTCGAATGCAGGTTCTCCAACCTTAAACAGCAGGCTCCCGCAAGAATTACATCTACTTCCGAAAAAAGCATTTCTCTCACACGGGTTCTATCGTCACATTACAATCCTAACAGCACATCTCCGAATTACTTCGCTATCTGTTGTCATGTCTACGTTATAAGCAATCCAAACGCTGGAACAATGCTCTAGAACTGGACGCACTAGCGTCTTGTATCCGATTTACCTTGCAGATGCACTGCACTTTAGTATAACCCTTCCATTCGCTTTCCTTAATACTGATTTTGCTTCATCGTCCCATTTTATATCGCTGCTTAGTATCACCTCCACATACACTCCTGGAAATTGAAATAAGAACACCGTGAATTCATTGTCCCAGGAAGGGGAAACTTTATTGACACATTCCTGGGGTCAGATACATCACATGATCACACTGACAGAACCACACGCACATAGACACAGGCAACAGAGCATGTACAATGTCGGCACTAGTACAGTGTATATCCACCTTTCACAGCAATGCAGGCTGCTATTCTCCCATGGAGACGATCGTAGAGATGCTGGATGTAGTCCTGTGGAACGGCTTGCCATGCCATTTCCACCTGGCGCCTCAGTTGGACCAGCGTTCGTGCTGGACGTGCAGACCGCGTGAGACGACGCTTCATCCAGTCCCAAACATGATCAATGGGGGACAGATCCGGAGATCTTGCTGGCCAGGGTAGTTGACTTACACCTTCTAGAGCACGTTGGGTGGCACGGGATACATGCGGACGTGCATTGTCCTGTTGGAACAGCAAGTTCCCTTGCCGGTCTAGGAATGGTAGAACGATGGGTTCGATGACGGTTTGGATGTACCGTGCACTATTCAGTGTCCCCTCGACGATCACCAGTGGTGTACGGCCAGTGTAGGAGATCGCTCCCCACACCATGATGCCGGGTGTTGGCCCTGTGTGCCTCGGTCGTATGCAGTCCTGATTGTGGCGCTCACCTGCACGGCGCCAAACACGCATACGACCATCATTGGCACCAAGGCAGAAGCGACTCTCATCGCTGAAGACGACACGTCTCCATTCGTCCCTCCATTCACGCCTGTCGCGACACCACTGGAGGCGGGCTGCACGATGTTGGGGCGTGAGCGGAAGACGGCCTAACGGTGTGCGGGACCGTAGCCCAGCTTCATGGAGACGGTTGCGAATGGTCCTCGCCGATACCCCAGGAGCAACAGTGTCCCTAATTTGCTGGGAAGTGGCGGTGCGGTCCCCTACGGCACTGCGTAGGATCCTACGGTCTTGGCGTGCATCCGTGCGTCGCTGCGGTCCGGTCCCAGGTCGACGGGCACGTGCACCTTCCGCCGACCACTGGCGACAACATCGATGTACTGTGGAGACCTCACGCCCCACGTGTTGAGCAATTCGGCGGTACGTCCACCCGGCCTCCCGCATGCCCACTATACGCCCTCGCTCAAAGTCCGTCAACTGCACATACGGTTCACGTCCACGCTGTCGCGGCATGCTACCAGTGTTAAAGACTGCGATGGAGCTCCGTATGCCATGGCAAACTGGCTGACACTGACGGCGGAGGTGCACAAATGCTGCGCAGCTAGCGCCATTCGACGGCCAACACCGCGGTTCCTAGTGTGTCCGCTGTGCCGTGCGTGTGATCATTGCTTGTACAGCCCTCTCGCAGTGTCCGGAGCAAGTATGGTGGGTCTGACACACCGGTGTCAATGTGTTCTTTTTTCCATTTCCAGGAGTGTACTTATGCGATGTAACGTGCTCAAGATGTTCACCACTAATCTTGTAATCGGATACTATAGGGATCTTCCTTCGTCGTACAATAGAACTTATTAGTTTTTATAAGTTAGATTTCTGTCGAACCAATGAAACATCTGCGAAAACATTCCTTTTAGTCGTCGACGATGCGGTACCTTGTCGAAAGCCTTTAGGATATCTAGAAAGACGGAATTTACTTGTACATCTGCATCTACACTATCTTCTAAAATATCCGGAAACCAGTGCTAGACATTATAAGTAGGCTGTTTAGGTTTTTATGTTGGTTACGCCACGTAGCGCTCTGTATGAAATTCACTGACTGCGCTGTGTGCAGTCTGTGGCTGGTTGAACTCATTATTGGAATATTCGCTAGTGTAGTGTTGGACAGTTGGATGTGAACAGCACGTAGCGTTGTGCAGTTGAAGGTGAGCCGCCAGCAGTGGTGGGTGTGGAGAGAGAGATACCAGAGTTTTGAGAGGTTGCTATAAGCGGACTATCTAGACGTGTGTCCGCCAGAAAAAGGAAATTTGTAAAGATGCTTGTCATGAATTGATAGATATATATGATGACTTTTGAACATTATTAAGGAAAATACAGTGTTTGTTCTCTATCAGAATCGTTCATTTTCTAACTATGCTTATCAGTAGTTAGTGCCATCAGTAGTTACAATCTTTTATTTAGCTGGTAGTATTGGTGCTCACTGTATTCCAGTAGTTCGAGTAACTAAGATTTTTGCGAAGTAAGTGATTCATGAAAGGTGTAGGTTACTGTTAGTCAGGCCTATTCTTTTGTAGGGATTATTGAAAGTCAGATTGCGTTGCGCTAAAAATATTGTGTCAGTTTTTTGTGATGATCGGAATTGGTAAAGAGAAAACTGTTTGAATACGTTGAGTTTTGCTCAGCTGTTTGAAAATCAAATAACGTAGACGTTTACCAGCACAGTCATTCATAATTTTTCTATGGGGACGTTACAACATTAATACCGGGGGGTGGGGGGTCCACCATTCGCCTTTACGGCGGGTTGAACTCTACTGGAGACACTTTCAGTGAGGTTTCTGAATGTCTGTGGAGGAACGGCAGCAGCAGAGAGGGTAGTCATGAACTTTCTAACTCAAACAAAAGGTGTTCTATTGGATCTATGTCGAGACCCTTGACGGATCAGACCATTTCAGGAATGGTACTGTCCACAAAACCACTATCGTACAGCTGCTGCTTTAAGACAAGGTGCACTATCATCCTGCTACAGTCATCGTCTCCGAAATGTTCCTCTACTGTACTCAGTAAACAATGCTGTAAAAAGTGTTCATATCCTTCCACATTTAGAGTTTTCTTGAGCTCAGTAAGGAAACCATACACTACCCACGACAAGCACCCCCATACCGTAACACCAACACCTCTGTACTTCGCTGTTGGCACGACATACTATGAAAGGTAATGTTCTCTAGGCATTCGCCAAACCCAGATCCTTCCACTGGATTTCCGCATAGTGTAGTGTGAGTCATAACTCCAAATCACTCATTTCCAGTCATCCAATGTGTGGCGGCGTCGCCATCTTAAGCGTCGCTTTAACAGCGACTACAGAAATACGCATCTTATGGGGCGCTGCCGGACCACTGTACGCCACTCACAGTCATTGTGCTTACTGGACAGATGCCAATACTTTAGAACTTATGAGTGATTCCATCTGCTGATTTTCTACAATATTTTACAAAGTCCCTCACACTGTTCGACGTTTCCTGTCCATCAGTACATGAGATCTTCCTGGCGTAGGGTGCATAATAGTTATGTACACTCACGCTCATAAATTAAGGATAATTGCAGAATGTGGTGCCACACAACGTGGCACTACACAAAACTGGCGTTAATAGCATAGGCACATAGGGAGCACACACGACACAGATCTGTAAGTCCACGGTATTGGTGATAAGTTGAGAAAACCGTCCCGAAACACATGTACTACAAAACGCCACTGTTTCCTGCGCATGTACCCCGACATCAATATGGGATATTATCACCATGCCCATGTACACAGGCCGCACAACGGATTGGCATACTCTCGATCACGTGGTCGAGCAGCTGCTGGGGTTTAGCCTCCCATTCTTGCACCAGGGCCTGTCGGAGCCCCTGAAGTGTCCTAGGGCTTTGAAGACGTGCAGCGATACGTCGACCGAGAGCATCCTAGACATGCTCCATGGGGTTTAGGTCTGGAGAACAGGCAGGCCACTCCATTCGCCTGATATCTTCTGTTTCAAGGTACTCCTCCACGATGGCAGCTCGGTGGGGCCGTGCGTTATCATCCATCAGGAGGAAGGAGGGACCCACTGCACCCCTGAAAAGGCGGACATACTGATGCAAAATGACATCCCGATACACCTGATCTGGTACAGTTCCTCTGTCAAAGACATGCAGGTATGTACGTGCATCAATCTTAATCCCGCCCCTCACCATCAAACCACGCCATCCATACAGGTCCCTTTCAAGGACATTAAGGGATCGGTATCTGGTTCCTGGTTCACGCCATATGTAAACCCGGCGAGAATCACTGTTTAGACTATACCTGGACTCGTCCGTGAACACAACCTGGGACCACTGCTCCAATGACCATGTATTGTGTTCTTGACACCAGGCTTTACGGGCTCTTCTGTGACCGGGGGTCAGTGGAATGCACCTTGCAGATCTCCGGGCGAATGAACCATGTCTGTTCAGTCGTCTGTAGACTGTGTGTCTGGAAGCAACTGTTCCAGTGCCTGCGGTAAGGTCCTGAGCAAGGCTACCTGCAGTACACCGTGGCCGTCTGCGGGTACTGATGGTGAGATATCGGCCTCGTTGTGGTGTTGTACACCGTGGACGTCCAGTACTGTAGCGCCTGGACACGTTTCCTGTCTGCTGGAAACGTTGCCATAATCTTGAGACCATACTTTTTGGCACACGAAGGGCCCGTACTACGACCTGCTGTGTTTGAGCAGCCTCCAGTCTCCCTAGTATTCTACCCCTCATAACGCCATAAATATGTGTTCTTTGAGGCAGTTTCAACATACAGTCACGATTAGCACGCCTGAGAACGTCTGCACACTTACTCGCTGCAACGTACTCAGACATGCACCAATATACCTCTGCGTATGTGGACTGCTGCCAGCGCCACCGTGCGACGACAGCAGGTCAGATGCACCGTATTGTCATACTTCGAGGTGATTTAAACCCACAAACCACCCACCAGAGCGTTGTTTAACCATGTATCAGCATTATCCTTACTTTATGAGCATGAGTGTATAATAATTCCGCGTTATTTATGGTTGTGTATAATAATTATGTGTTATTTATGAGTGTTCAAAGCAGAGATCCGACAGAAAAAGACTTACTATAGGTTAAGTAAACGTTTTAGAGACTTTGACAGGGTAAACCACAATGTTCGGACGCGGCAGCAGTCGAACAAGGAGGCCGATGACCAGCAGAGTTTGTGCAGCAGCAGTCAGCACTTCGTCAGATCAACGACTGAGCAGATGGGCAATGCTTCCAAGGAAAACAACGACCAGCGCAGTGGTATATCAGAGGTCAATGCTCCAGGAACTGTCACCATACTGAACTCACATGCATGACGCATCTGGCGATGCGGAGGAATGCCTGATCACGCTAGCATAGAAGTGAAACAAGGAAAGCCGGCACGTGTATCGAAACTGGTCACCTTTCTGCTCAACGTGAGAAGCGTAGATCAACGACCGAAGAGTGAGTCGCCGCTCTAGAAATTTCGCGCCATTGGCGAAAACACCGAATAAATACCTCCGACAAACGAGCGTGAGGTGGTCATTTGAGGGGAGAGAGAAGAGACGAAGAAACGTCGCCTGGGCAGGCGGACTGATGATAAGTCAGCGGACATCATACTTCGCTGCAACGATTTAGCTGCTACGCTGCTCAACAGAAGATGTCGCTATCTCGCCAGTAGGTCAACGCAGAAGATGCTATCCCAGATGTTACCAGGAAGAAGTTCGTGTGGTACTTACCTAGGTCGCTGGTGAGGACAAAGGGACTCCGGCCTCACCAAATGGGTCAGCTGTGGACCTAGTGGTTGATGAACTCCGCCAGAAGACGCCGAACCTGAGGGTCGCTGGTTCGATTCGGGGAGGGAGCACTTGGCGCCATGCCATAGCCGCTTGTTAATAACGCAAAGAGTGAATTCACAAGGCGAAGACCGTGAAGCCGCCGCAGTGGGTCACGGTAAGTACTAAATGGAAAAACACGTCGCCTGGAGTTCCGCTGCAGCACGAGCCGTCGCCGCACCAGCGGCCACTGGAATCTGCACGCTACGATTGCGTGCCGCACCTCTGCCGCGAGGAACTGAACGAGTTAAAGCACAATGTGTTACTCTGTTTGTTTCAAGGGTCTTATGTGTCAATAAGTGACTGATAGTGGAAGCAACAGTGTTCCACTCACACCTCACCCACTGAGTCAAGGAAAGAACCCATACCACCGCCCACAAAGTGTCGCTTTCCCTCCCACCATCCCCCGACAAAATAATGACCTTTCCTCCCCTCTGTCACTGACGCTCAGTATCTAGTGTCACAAAACACCGACCGCTACGCTGGTCTTGATTTAGCTGTGGTTGTTCCTTTACATCTCCACTTCACCGTCACACCACCAACAGTCCACTCGGCAGCTTTCGAAGGGTTGAAATGACCCTGATGAACCATGAACCTTGCCGTTGGTGGGGAGGCTTGAGTGCCTCAGCCAAACAGACAGCCGGATCGTAGGTGCAACCACAACGGAGGGGTATCTGTTGAGAGGCCAGACAAACGTGTGGTTCCTCAAGAGGGGCAACAGCCTTTTCAGTTGTTGCAGGGGCAACAGTCTGGATGGTTGACTGATCTGGCCTTGTAACACTAACCAAAACGGCCTTGCTGTGCTGGTACTGCGAACGGCTGAAAGCAAGGGGAAACTACAGCCGTAATTTTTTCCCAGGGCAGATGACAAGGAAATCGTTTCTGAAGAAGAGAAATTTGTTAACATCGAGTATAGATTTAAGTGTCAGGAAGTCGTTTCTGAAAGTATTTGTATGGAGTGTAGTCATTTATGGAAGTGAAACATGGACGATAAATAGTTTGGACAAGAAGAGAATAGAGGCTTTAGAAATTTGGTGCTACAGAAGAATGCTGAAGATTAGATGGGTAGATCACATAACTAATGAGGAGGTATTGAACAGAATTGGGGAGAAGAGGAGTTTGTGGCACAACTTGACAAGAAGAAGGGACCGGTTGGTAGGACATGTTCTGAGGCATCAAGGGATCACAAATTTAGCATTGGAGGGCAGCGTGGAGGGTAAAAATCGTAGAGGGAGACCAAGAGATGAATACACTAAGCAGATTCAGAAGGACGTATATTGCAGTAGGTACTGGGAGATGAAGAAACTTGCACAGGATAGAGTAGCATGGAGAGCTGCATCAAACCAGTCTCAGGACTGAAGACCACAACAACAACAACAACAACAACAACAAAAACAACAACAAGATTTGTTACTCAGGTGACATCTAACGACTAGTCCTCGTTCGAAGTCCCTGAGGTCTCCTATCCGACCCAATTGTGTTGTACTCGGTTGCCTACCGACAACACAGTAATCCTCGTTTCCTTTTATATTGACTGGCCCGCCTCTCGTGACTTCTAATGGTCAGTTCTTCATTGCATAGTGGTGTCTCGTAACTTTTGACAGTGAATTTTTTGTTTACGTATTGCTTATGTTCACATGGCACAGTGAAGACTGCAGTTAGCGAGTCCAGTGAACGCTAAAGTGTGACTCTCGTTGCGGTTAAGGAAGTTTCATCTGAAACGACCAATTAGCACAAACAAAAGACTCTGAAGTAAAGAACATTCATCCCATAGGCGTAAAAATGAGTGATAATCACAGTTTTCTTCTAAGCCAATATTTAAAAATTTGTAGTTCCACAGGCTAAAAATCTGTGATTGGGTGCACAAGTTTGCTGCAGACCCAACAACACGCCATCTTGCACAATCATGAACACAAGCCTGTGAAATGGAAATGTAAGCTTATAAGTGTTTGGAAAAGAATGCTTCAGTCGACGAGCCAACTGTATCTAAAAATAGACTTAGTTTTATCTAATCTTTTTAAAAGTGTGTGGAATCTTTGCCAAGGTTCTAACGTGTATTTCTCGCTGTCATTTTTTTAACAGTTCGACAGCAAAACTGGCTTTCGTTACGCGATGCATTACATGGGTGATAACCGGTCGCTTCAGCAACATGTTTGCTTTGTGTTACCGAGGTCATCTAGGTGTATGTCAAGTCAAAACGTGCTTCATAGTACGCGACGGAAAGTATAAAGTAAATGTGTGTCCAACAACGAGTATTACACGCCCTTGCACGTCTGTTGCACCAGCACATCACTTCGGCTGATAGGATGACCCCGAGTAATTAACACTTTTAAAGAGAAGCGTAAGAGTACCGCATAACAAAAGACGTGGCAGGGATCCAGGTGGGTATTTGGTTTAGGGTTCTCTAACGGCAGTCTTGAGTAATGCAGTATACTAATTAAAAAGAGGAGATATGGATGACTACCAAATAAGACATACTAAGTACTCTACACACAGATATCATTAATTTCATCATCATCATCATTACCTTCATTTCACAGCAGAACCCCTCCGGTTGACATCTGCGGCAACCGTATAGCACAGCGGTACGTCGAGGAATATTCTACGCCCCGTTTTGTTGCCGTTCATGGCAAGCCATCCTGGACTTACATTTCGGCAAGACAGTACCAGCTCGCACACGACGAGAGTTTTACTGTTTGTCTTCGTGCTTGCCGAGCCCTTCCTTGGCCAGTTGGCCAGCATGGTCGCCGGATCTCGCCCCAATTGAGTATTGTGGGCAAACCCCCCCGCCCCAAACAGATTGGTATTTTGACGATCTAAGGCGCCAATTGGACAGAAGTTGGCAAGATATCCCTCAGGAGGATATTTAACAGCTCTATCACACAATGCCCCGCCAAATAACTGCTTACATAAAGGCCAGAGGAGAGATCCCGCGACCTTGCTGGCCAAGGAAGGGCTCGGCAAGCACGAAGACAAACAGTAAAACTCTGGTTGTGTGCGAGCTGGTACTGTCTTGCTGAAATGTAAGTCCAGGATGGCTTGCCAATGAACGGCAACAAAACGGGGCGTAGAATATTCCTCGACGTACCGCTGTGCTGTAAGGTTGCCGCAGATGACAACCGAAGGGGTTCTGCTGTGAAATGAAGGTGACGATGATGATGATGATGATGAAATTAATGATATCTGTGTGTAGAGTACTTAGTATGTCTTCTTTGGTAGTTACTCAATTTGTGTCTTGAATAAATGATTCAGTTTTTCTGAAACTGTAGTCATTTATTTGTCTGTGCATGTACATTACATCTACCAACTTCCATCTCGTCCTGATCATTCCTTCGTGGTGCGTCGCTTTTTGTTTGTCTGAGAGTGTACGTTAGACGATTGGGCATGCATCGATCCTTTCAAATTCGGTTCCTCCTGTCCCATATAAGGACGATTTGCTTGAGTTATTGTGTGAAGTGTGATATTTGCTTGTGTTCAGTGAATGTATTGCTTCAGAACTATAATTAAGTTAATAAGAGTGACTATAATTTAAGAACTTTTAACATTGCAGCGCGTCAGCAATCGTGAATAATTTAATGATTATAAAGAATCAGCATCGATTACAAATAGAAACCGGATGTTGACCTAGGTTTCGGCGCGGATAACCACACCTTCTTCGGAACACACTACAACTACAAACTGCCTAAAGAGGCATAATCCATAATTAATACAGGACGCCCAAAAGGGCAAAAGACTCGCCTAAAATGTAAAATAAACGGTACAGCTATTTACATGGTACACACGTACCGTTTATTTTACATTTTATGCGAGTCTTTTGCCCTTTTGGGTGTCCTGTATTAATGTTGGACCATGCCTCTTTAGGGAGTTTGCAGTTTTAGTGTGTTCTGAAGAAGGCGTGATTATCCGCTCCAAAACCTATGTCAACATCCGGTTTCTATTTTCAATCGAGGCGGACTCTTTATAATCATTAAATTTAGTTAATAAGAGTGAGGTGTGCATTATTGATACGAATAAATATGAAGATGATTCCACCTGCATTTTCTTATTGGAACAGTAATGAAAACGTTCCCTTTCTTAAGCAATCCTAATGAATAAATTGAATATGTGTGGGGACCTACTAGCTATTCGTGTACGCCAGAGCCTACAATGAACATCAATATTCTTTGCGTAAATAGCGAACCAGTGAATATATCTTTTCTTTGGCTTCAGCATAAAATGGACGCCCGTTAGTAACTTTTTACACCCCTCTTCCAATATGGACTTCACTCAAATAAAAAAGTTTGTACTAGGTGCGTGAAGGTGTTCTGGGTAATGCACAGAACAACGGACCCACACACAAAACTTAAAGCGCTTGCTGGACCTTCACTTTTTCTCATAGTGGCAAAGAAAATATTTTTGCACAACACATATCAAGCAGCTAGTAACTGGCCCGCACTACTGACTCCACACTTTGAACAAATGCATTACTACAGAAGCATTACACCCTGTATAGGCGGCAAGTCCAAGATTTGATAACCAAATTCACGACAGACCGTTTCTCCCGTTATCTGTGTATATGTTTGTTATCTTTACATGGTTCTTATACTTTGGGAAATACCATTTTGACTGTCTGGATAATTCGAAAATAACAAAGTGTAAATGAGCAGATACAGAGAATGCAGATAGCTCTGTAACTGCTCATTTGCATTTTGTTATATGTTCGTTATCTTGACATGGCTCTTATATTTTGGGAAATAACATTATTACTCTACGGATGATTTGAAAATGGGTCCCAACCCTAAACTAGTCGTCAAGTAAATAAAAATGAAATTTGCAACTTTGATTGTTTTCTAGTTACAAGTTGCTGACCTGCAATTACTTCAGCATGCCTGAAGTTCTAATCAAGAAATTCAAGTTGATAACTGTTCACAAAGATCATAAAGACTTAGTTACAGGTAGTTTGGAGCCGACAGTCGAAGTGAGTAGGTAATTCTGTGTTTGCTGTACGACAAATATTTTATTAATTTCCTGACGCTTTTCGCCATCTACAAAAAGACTTGTAATAGAATAACATATGAAATAGAATGATACAAAATATTACGTCTGTGTTGGCGGTGCAATCGCAAGTGCCAACTCCGGACAAATTTTTATCTGAAGTGATTACAGCAAAAAACATTGTTGTGGAGACGAACAGAGACATAAAGTACTACGCTGAATTCACATCGACATTTGTATTATTTCTGCAGAACATACAACTCAAACAGTGATACTACACACGAAGTTGCTGACCCTTAATCATGAAATGTGATATGCAGAAAAATGTTTGAATAAACTCCATCCGCACGAGCGGCGCCGTATGAATGGAAGTCTGAAATAACTAGCTGCAGCTGCCGGCTACACAGCACGTTGAGTTTTCATCGCACGTTGCAGAGTTGCTACTAGCATGGGTGAGCGGCGTTTATATAATGCCCCTGCTGTGGTCATGGACGACAACACCTTTTACATAACAGTTGCCGCCTTAACAGGACGCCAGGACCTCATTCTCGATGAAGTGATGCTGCCGGCGTTGAAATAAGGGTCCCTACAATAAGTCCCGCCATCTCTTTATATTGCTTTAGTTGGTGCGAAATTACCGGATGTACTTCCCCCTGTAATATTTCATCAAAGTGGATGACGGAAATTTTTCGAGAGGATAATTATGCTGACTTGCAGTTTTTCGTTGCACGATTTACTTACGGATTTTTTCTTCTTAGGGCCTTGGCCACATCGAATGCAGTAGTTTCACTGCCTGCAGGTCTGGCTGGTTATCGAGGTACAGTGTGGCAATGGTATACTGTTGCTACCGACAGTCGTCCGCGAGCCACGGTGGCGTAACTACCAGTAGAGCTGTCGGCCCCTTGCTGTAGAAGCAGTAGCCGGACGGAGTCCTGTGTTTTCTGCGGGCGTCGCTTTAACGTGTGTGCGCTTCCACGTAACGATGAGTTCGTTGTCATACATAGCTTGGGTCTGGGAAGCTGAGCATTGTGATCTGGGCGTCGAAACGAGAGCATAATTCTTCACTGGTTATGAAGTACTAAGTCACTGGGGAAGGAGAGACCAGTTGTTTGAGATACGATAACTGAATTTGTAGGACTGTCACTTCCTCGTCTATTGTCTCCATTTGACCTTAACTGAAAGTAATTAAATTATTAAAAATAGCTAGAATCCCTTTGTGCAAAGAGTAAAATGGGTATTTGTGTCACCATACGCATTTAGTTTTATTGATTTAAAAACAACTTCGCGGATCTGAAACGAAAAACATTTACAATTGTGGTTTTCTTTCTACATCTAAAAAAATTATTACAAGAAGTATTGAGCTGTGATTATTACTTACGGCATTTTTTGTCCTCTTTTCTTTTACAGCTGTAAGTATAAATAGAAATAACACCACAATATCTTATGTAATGACCTATTTCTGGATCTTGAACATAAATAAAAATGGTAAATATAGTATTATTTCATTTCAGACTACTAACGATGTCTTAAGTGAATAAAACGAAACGCGTATCCCACCTACATAGACGGGCGCGTTAGCCTTCTACTTCCGGGATTCAGCGAGACGCGTTGAACCCCGATATCTAATTCATGCTGATTACCGATGAGGACCAGCCAGAACGTGGTTTTTAGGCAGTTTTTCACATCCCGGTTGCTGAATACTGGGCTGCCGGTCACGTTCGGCCGTATTTGCACAGTTAGCAAACATTTCTCGAAAGCGCTCTCATTTCACACGGGCTACATTAGACTTTCGTATGGGGGTGGAGGGGTGGGGGGGAGGGGAGAGAGGGGGATGGAAAAGTGGCATCAGGAAGGGCATTCGGCCACTCTATACCACGACTGATATTGTAAGCTCCAGATTAACATGCCGATTCCGCGAAGATAGGGATGGACGCCGTGAAAAACAAGAACGGAACCGAAACGTGTATCCTGATATAAATAAGCAAATATGCACTTTTAGTAGCTGCACAAAAGCAGAGCAAGCAAAGCGCAGCGTTATGAACCTGAAGGGCTGATCGGGACCGAGCGACAGTGGCTGACAGAGGCGCCACTGGATGCCATATGGAGGGGCGCACCACTCTTTCGGGCGACGTTGGTTTTCTTGACCTTCGAGCCGCTGTTTCGCACTCAAGTATTTCCTCGATTGACGTCACGAAAGTGCATCCCGTTCCAGTTCTCCCACCAAAGAAAAACCCCTGGCAGTACCGAGAATCGAATCGGGTCCTCCACACAGCAGTCAGACAGACTGACCACTGTGTCGGATGAAGCTACATTTCATGTCATCGGCAACATGAATAAGCACGACTGCTTCATTTGGAGTACAAGCAGTCTCCATGAACTAAGATAGCACACTCGATCCTCTCAGAATGTTAACGTATGGCGCGGCATTTCGAAGTTTAGAATACTCACTCCATATTTTTTCAATGATCAATGATCGGACTGTAATGCGAGGTCCTTGCCTAGATGTTGTTGTTGTTGTGGTCTTCAGTCCTGAGACTGGTTTGATGCAGCTCTCCATGCTACTCTATCCTGTGCAAGCTTTTTCATCTCCCCGTACCTACTGCAACCTACATTCTTCTGAATCTGCTTAGTGTATTCATCTCTTGGTCTCCCTCTACGATTTTTACCCTCCACGCTGCCCTCCAATACTAAATTGGTGATCCCTTGATGCCTCAGAACATGTCCTACCAACCGATCCCTTCTTCTGGTCAAGTTGTGCCACAAACTTCTCTTCTCCCCAATCCTATTCAATACTTCCTCATTAGTTATGTGATCTACCCATCTAATCTTCAGCATTCTTCTGTAGCACTACATTTCGAAAGCTTCTATTCTCTTCTTGTCCAAACTATTTATCGTCCATGTTTCACTTCCATACATGGCTACACTCCATACGAATACTTTCAGAAATGACTTCCTGACACTTAAATCAATACTGGATGTTAACAAATTTCTCTTCTTCAGAAACGCTTTCCTTGCCATTCCCAGCCTACATTTTATATCCTCTCTACTTCGACCATCATCAGTTATTTTGCTCCCCAAATAGCAAAACTCCTTTACTACTTTAAGTGCCTCATTTCCTAACCTAATTCCCTCAGCATCACCCGACTTAATTAGACTACATTCCATTATCCTTGTTTTGCTTTTGTTGATGTTCATCTTATATCCTCCTTTCAAGACACTGTCCATTCCATTCAACTGTTCTTCCAAGTCCTTTGCTGTCTCTGACAGAATTACAATGTCATCGGCGAACCTCAAAGTTTTTATTTCTTCTCCATGAATTTTAATACCTACTCCGAATTTTTCTTTTGTTTCCTTTACTGCTTGCTCAATATACAGATTGAACAACATCGGGGAGAGGCTACAACCCTATCTTACTCCCTTCCCAACCACTGCTTCCCTTTCATGTCCCTCAACTCTTATAACTGCCATCTGGTTTCTGTACAAATTGTAAATAGCCTTTCGCTCCTTGTATTTTACCCCTGCCACCTTTAGAATTTGAAAGAGAGTATTCCAGTCAACATTGTCAAAAGCTTTCTCTAAGTCTACAAATGCTAGAAATGTAGGTTTGCCTTTCCTTAATCTTTCTTCTAAGATAAGTCGTAAGGTCAGTATTGCCTCACGTGTTCCAGTGTTTCTACGGAATCCAAACTGATCTTCCCCAAGGTTGGCTTCTACTAGTTTTTCCATTCGTCTGTAAAGAATTCGTGTTAGTATTTTGCAGCTGTGACTTATTAAGCTGATAGTTCGGTAATTTTCACATCTGTCAACACCTGCTTTCTTTGGGATTGGAATTATTGTATTCTTCCTGAAGTCTGAGGGTATTTCGCCTGTTTCATACATCTTGCTCACCAGATGGTAGAGTTTTGTCAGGACTGGCTCTCCCACGGCCATCAGTAGTTCCAATGGAATATTGTCTACTCCGGGGGCCTTGTTTCGACTCAGGTCTTTCAGTGCTCTGTCAAACTCTTCACGCAGTATCATATCTCCCATTTCATCTTCATCTACATACTCTTCCATTTCCATAATATTGTCCTCAAGTACATCGCCCTTGTATAGACTCTCTATATACTCCTTCCACCTTTCTGCTTTCCCTTCTTTGCTTAGAACTGGGTTTCCATCTGAGCTCTTGATATTCATACAAGTCGTTCTCTTATCTCCAAAGGTCTCTTTAATTTTCCTGTAGGCGGTATCTATCTTACCCCTAGTGAGATAGGCCTCTACATCCTTACATTTGTCCTATAGCCATCCCTGCTTAGCCATTTTGCACTTCCTGTCGATCTCATTTTTGAGACGTTTGTATTCCTTTTTGCCTGTTTCACTTACTGCATTTTTATATTTTCTCCTTTCATCAATTAAATTCAGTATTTCTTCTGTTACCCAAGGATTTCTACTAGCCCTCGTCTTTTTACCTACTTGGTCCTCTGCTGCCTTCACTACTTCATCCCTCAAAGCTACCCATTCTTCTTCTACTGTATTCCCCCCCCCCCCCCATTCCTGTCAATTGTTCCCTTATGCTTTCCCTGAAACTCTGTACAACCTCTGGTTCTTTCAGTTTATCCAGGTCCCATCTCCTTAAATTCCCACCTTTTTGCAGTTTCTTCAGTTTTAATCTACAGGTCATAACCAATAGATTGTGGTCAGAGTCCACATCTGCCCCTGGAAATGTCTTACAATTTAAAACCTGGTTCCTAAATCTCTGTCTTACTATTATATAATCTATCTGATACCTTTTAGTATCTCCAGGGTTCTTCCATGTATACAACCTTCTTTCATGATTCTTAAACCAAGTGTTAGTTATGATTATGTTGTGCTCTGTGCAAAATTCTACCAGGCGGCTTCCTCTTTCATTTCTGTCCCCCCATCCATATTCACCTACTATGTTTCCTTCTCTCCCTTTTCCTACACTCGAATTCCAGTCATCCATGACTATTAAATTTTCGTCTCCCTTCACAATCTGAATAATTTCTTTTATTTCATCATACATTTCTTCTATTTCTTCGTCATCTGCAGAGCTAGTTGGCATATAAACTTGTACTACTGTAGTAGGTGTGGGCTTCGTATCTATCTTGGCCACAATAATGCGTTCACTATGCTGTTTGTAGTAGCTTACCCGCATTCCTATTTTCCTATTCATTATTAAACCTACTCCTGCATTACCCCTATTTGATTTTGTGTTTATAACCCTGTAGTCACCTGACCAGAAGTCTTGTTCCTCCTGCCACCGAACTTCACTAATTCCCACTATATCTAACTTCAACCTATCCATTTCCCTTTTTAAATTTTCTAACCTACCTGCCCGATTAAGGGATCTGACATTCCACGCTCCGATCCGTAGAATGCCAGTTTTCTTTCTCCTGATAACGACATCCTCTTGAGTAGTCCCCGCCCGGAGATCCGAATGGGGGACTATTTTACCTCCGGAATATTTTACCCAAGAGGACGCCATCATCATGTAATCATACAGTAAAGCTGCATGCCCTCGGGAAAAATTACGGCTGTAGTTTCCCCTTGCTTTCAGCCGTTCGCAGTACCAGCACAGCAAGGCCGTTTTGGTTATTGTTACAAGGCCAGATCAGTCAATCATCCAGACTGTTGCCCTTGCAACTACTGAAAAGGCTGCTGCCCCTCTTCAGGAACCACACGTTTGTCTGGCCTCTCAACAGATACCCCTCCGTTGTGGTTGCACCTACGGTACGGCTATCTGTATCGCTGAGGCACGCAAGCCTCCCCACCAACGGCAAGGTCCATGGTTCATGGGGGGCTTGCCTAGATATGTTGGAGAATCTTTAAGGAATAATGTAGTGGTGCGTCATCTTGCTGGAAGTAACCTGATTTTACGATAAGGAGGGAGGATTATCAGCAACAAAATTCTCCAACTTGCCTAGATATGTTGGAGAATTTTGTTGCTGATAATCCTCCCTCCGTATCGTAAAATCAGGTTACTTCCAGCAAGATGACGCACCACTACATTATTCCTTAAAGATTCGGCTTTACCTGGATGAAGCATTTGGTAGACGCTGAATTGGAAGAGGTGCACCTTTGGCGAGGCCACCAGTCGCACGGGATTCAACGCCATGTGATTTCTGGCTATGGGGTTGGTGAAAGAATAAGAGTGTATGCTACGAAATCTACTGACAATAATTACCTTAAAGGACACATAACACTTGTTGTCCGCTCCATACCTACGGAAATGTGTGAAGGAGCTATGGCCTGTATGGTGAGAAGGCTTTGCGCATACATTGAGAACCAAGGAGTTGAAAGGTGGCTACACTGAGCCACTGCGCCAGAGATTGCGCCAAAGAGTATTATTAAGCCGTCTCCACAGTGCCTGTTAAGAACTCGTAGTAGTCAGTGCCTGTTAAGAACTCGTAGTGTCAGTGCCTGTTAAGAACTCGTAGAAGTCAGTGCTTGGAGAGAGCTCGTAGTAGTCAGTGCCTGTCGAGGCCTCGTGGTAGTCTGTGCTGAGATGTTGTAGCAGAGAGTGTTTGTTGAGATGTGCTATTAGGCAGTGCTCGCTGAGATGTGATATTGGAGAGTTCTGGTTGAGATATATTGTAAGGATTAGAATGATTTTCATCAATATAAATGAGGTAATTAACACAGTTTGTTTTTATTTTAGTCCTAAATAATGCGTCATTACAGGTTCAGTCAACAAAGTATCTGGCGTGTGTTCTTGTATTAGAGTGTAATTCTACTTTCCTTGAGCAATTATGGTATTTCTAATTTTCTTTTATCACGTCAGTATAATTGGTATTTAAAAATTCTTGTCTTGTTGAAGAAGAACCGTGCCAGATGTACGTTGAGTCACACTCCCACATACAGAACAGTTATACTTGTGCTTTGGTTTAGTAGGTTTTATAGTTGCTGGGGACTTAATTAATCAACTGTGTTTACGAAAATTTTCATTTCATTCTTTGTTGTTGTTCTTTGCAGTCAGATAGCGTAATAATATTTGTTAGGGCCAACCGTTTACGAGACACAGCGTAATCGGACTTACAGCTACTAAAAATTTTAAAAGTATTTTCATCTTATTTAATTAAGCCCCCATGCACGTGGCGACCGCTGCTTCGGATCGTCCCTTGGAATTCTTCTGATTGTAAAAATAGTAGACCGTAGTATTGTTGTAGTACTTTGAGTTTAGTAATTGTAGTCTGTATTGCATGTGTAGATTTGGTAATTGTCATTCTTCTAATGGTATTTTTTAAAAATTTAAATTGTTGTCTTGTATACGCGTTTGACAATCTAGTGCAATTATTTCAATTGTTCGATTGATCGTGTTTGAGGGAGACATTGCATGTAAATGGTATTGTTGGAGATAAAGAGTCATTGTGTGTAATTTTCGTACAGTGACGAATTTTTGTTTTGTTTTGTAAATGATTACGCGGTCGATGAAAAAGGCGAAAATGATGAATAGTGAGAATGACGAAATTGTTGACATGGCGAACTCGCCAACACAGGACAACAGTATGATGAATAATGAAGTTGAAAACAACGTAATAAGTCGGGAAAATAGTCCGGAACCATTTCAAAATTTTTCTCAATCAGAAAATTCACAGAATACGAGATTAACGATAGAAGATTCTGGAATAGTATCGAACACAGATAGCTTTACAGCTATGACGAAGGAAGCTGGTTTTGTGGGAAATGTTAGGGGCGAAAAGAATTTTGAAACAGTTAACATGGAGCAGTTGATGAGTGCAATATTAAATTTGGGATCACAAATGGGAACAATGGAAAAACGGTTAGACTCACTGGGATCACAAATGGGAACAATGGAAACACGGTTGGACTCACAAATAGTAACAATCAGAACTGAGATGGGAACACTGGAAACACGGTTAGACTCACGAATAGGGACATGTTTCAAAAATATGAAAGATGAGTTAAAGAAAGAAATCAGAGAAGAAGTACAACCGATTTTGAATTCTCACAATAATAGATTAATTGCAGTAGAGATTAGACAAAGGGAACAGGATAGAGAACAGGAAGAAAGAGATCGCGTGATAGTACAAAAATTTTCAGAGTTAAATTTACAACGTGCACACGATAAGAAAGAAATATTTGAGAGAATCGAGGAATCCGTACCGAATGACAGATTAAATAACCTAACACAACAGCATGAACAATTAACTACTAAATGTGTTAATACTGAAACCCGAGTCGCGACACTTACGGAAGTCGTAAATAAACAGAAAGAACAAATAGGTGATTTATCGGAAAGAGTTGAGGAGATTTCAGACAAATTGACAAATCTTAGTTTACATTGGGACAGAGATTCGGATGATACAGCTCCATTACCATTTGCAGAAACCGAAGAGTATCAGAACATAAATAAACATGTTGAAAATCAGGGAAAATTTAATGAACGCGTGAAAAGGGAATTTGAGGCTTTAAAAAAGCAAGTCAAACAGATTGAGGGCGAAATCGTAGGAAAAGACGGCAAAAGAAATTTAGAATCACAGATAGCAGAGGGGTTTGAAGAAAATAATTTATTTCATTTACGGGATGCAACAAGAGAGCGCCAGGCGCGCGAACTTTACAATAATCGACATTCGGACTGGGACAGACGCGGCAGGTCTTTGTCGCCACGAGGCGAAAACTTTGACTATAAACACTTTTTGACTGTTCGGAAATTTAAGATCTTCCGCAATTCTAAGAATGACATACATCCATGTGCATGGTTAGATCAATTTATGTACGCACTTCCACCAAATTGGCCACTAAGTCACAAACTGGAATTTATGTGTGGATATTTAGAAAACGAACCGGCGACGCGGATGCGCGCACTCATTAGAGATTGTGATAATCTGAATGATTTTTATCATGCATTTCTATCGGCATATTGGTCCGAAAACACACAAGACAGAGTCAAACACAGTCTTATTATGCAGTGTAATTTCAAACAGTCTGAGTTCCGCACGCCAGCGGAATATTTTGAAGACATGATTCGAAAGAATCAGTTCCTTTCCAACCCTTATAGCCCGACTGAATTAATTCGCATTTGTTTAACTAAGCTGCCACAATCCATAAGACAAATTGCTTTAGCCGGAAGATGTAAAGACGACATTGAGACTTTTAAGACTTTGCTACAAGAACTCGAGTATGACAATGACGACGGGACTTCTTGTAACTTTTTCAGTAACAGTAATTACAATAGATTTTCAGAGAAAAGGGATAGTGATCGGAACGGGCGTTATATGGGTAATGTTGAGAATGACAGACGTAACAGACAGGACAATAGATACCAGCCCTATGACAATAACAGACGTTCTAACAGAAATTACACAGACAATTATACTAACGGTAATTCGTACCGGAATGATCAATCATACGGAAACAGTAATCGGTATCATCAGGACAGAAATTATTCATATAGTAATAGAAATTCTTACTACAGAAATAACCAGGGTAGTAGATACAACAATAATTTCAGAAGTGACAGTCGAAATTACACAAGAAGTAGTTATGCAGACAGACAGGAAAACAGAAATTTTAATAACAGACACAGCCAAGAATTTGCATCTAACAGACAGGAGGGACCTAATTGGCATCCTCCACGTGACAGAACTTCAGAGAGACAAGTGCAAATCGTAGAAATTGATCCGCGAAATGACGCGAATACTCAAAGACGTGACGCAAACAATCGACAATGACTTGCAGCTTCGGCTTCTGGCAGCAATATAGACGGTTCAGAAAGTAATGACACTACGACTTTACACTACGTACGCCTGGAAGACATGAGAGACATTTTGCTAGACGAAAAGGAAAATAATGTAGACGCATTTTTACACCCTGTTATTGAAGTATATGTGGGTAAGAAGAAGTTCACTGCAGTTTTAGATTCTGGGAGCCCATTGAATGTCATTAGTGAATCAGTTTTTCGTATATGTGAAAGAACTATTGCTTGTCCTGTGTTACCTATTTCTAAAACTACAATTCGAGGAGCGATTTCTGGAAAAAGTGTGGAAGTCAAACAACAGACCAATTTAAATTTCATTTGTCAAGGATACGAATTTTCTGCTAATTTTATTATTGTTCCATTACTCAGTACCCAAATTATATTAGGTATGGAGTTTCTTAACGCACATAAGGCAATTTTGAACTTTAAAGAAGGAAGTGTAAATTTGACTGTTGCCGGAATGCCGAAATGTTTGAAATTTTTCGAGTGTTTAACAATATCTGAGTCAGATACAAAATTTTTAAGGTTTCTTACTTCTGATGTTTTCGTTGAGCATTATGACGACAGTGTGTTTATTCATGACAATGACAATAGATACAGAGACGCGATGGATGATATAATTAATAGCGAAGAATTAATTAATGAAAAGGTTAAGAAAGCTGAAGTGCCTGATGACGTTGCAAGAGAAGAGCTGCACCACATTTTGACTTCACATGCTACAGTGTTTAGTCATCACACAGGAACTATACAAGGCTTACAATATTTATTTAAAGTAAAAGAACACACACAATTTCGCGGGAAAACGTACGCTATTCCTTTGGCTTACAGAGACAAGGTTAAGAATGAACTTCAGTACATGTTAGATCAGGGCATTATTGAGCCTGCAGTCAGTCCTTATACTAGCCCATTACACGTTGTTCTTAAAAAGGATGGGTCAATTCGTTTGGTTCTGGATTCCAGACAGATAAATAATATCATCATTCCTGAAACTGACCGCCCACAAAATTTAGATGAACTTCTTCAACATTTCCATGGAATCAAAGTTTTATCCACGATTGATATGCGCGCAAGTTTTTGGCAGATAGAACTCCACCCCGATTGTAGAAAATATACTGCCTTTTTAGCCTTTGGTAACTGTTACCAGTTTCGGAAATTACCGTTAGGACTTACTGTATCTTCAGCAGCATTCATTCGTAGTTTAAATGAAATTTTACCTGTTTATCTTAGTGACAATATTACTTCATATGTTGACGACATTCTTATTGCTAAACATTCTTGGAGTGAGCACAACAAAATTTTGGATTCATTATTACGTATCTTTGCAAGAGTTGGCATTACAGTGAACTTAGAAAAATCTGAATTTGGTCGTTCTCAGGTGAAATTTCTCGGTCACATTATTTCTACAGAGGGTATTCTTCCTGATCCAGAAAAATTAGACGCTATTCGTAATTATGCTGTTCCTACCACAAAACGTGATGTTCGTAGTTTCCTTGGTGTCTGTAATTTTCTTCGACGCTTTGTTAAATTGGACGATTTGGCCACACCTCGTTTATGTGAACTATCCGGAAAGAAATCTAATTGGTGTTGGGATGAGGAAGCTCAGTCAGAATTTGAACAGCTTCGTGATGCTTTAGTTGCTGCTCCACTTCTTTCACATCCGGATTTATCTAAAGAATTTTGTTTGGCAACGGACTCATCATACAAGGGCCTAGGGGCACACTTATTTCAAGAGATAGAAGAAAACGGCGTTGTAGTACAAAAGTCTATTCCATTTGGAAGTCGTGTTCTTTCTAAATCAGAAAAGAATTATTCGATTACGGAACTTGAAGCTTTGGCTGTTGTTTGGGCTTTCACAAAATTTCGGACATTTTTGTATGGCAGACATACTAAGGTTTACACCGATCATCGAGCTCTGGAACTTCTTATGTCGACAAAATTAACTCATGGCAGATTGTCACGATGGGCGTTGTACCTACAGGAATTTGACTTTAGTATTGTTTACATACAGGGTTCTTCAAATATTGTTGCTGATGCTTTATCACGTGCACCTGTGGGTTTGAAACAAAGTGCTGAAGAGGACTGCAAGGAAAACAATTATTGTTTGATGTATATTCAAGGTGTTGCGTTTGAGAACTTTATTTCGTCTTCGCTCCAGGACATCGCTAAGGAGCAAAATAAGGATCCAATCTGGAAGGACATTAAGGAGAAGTGGAGGAGAAAGGAGAGCGTAGCGATTAGACAGCATTATTTAGTTCACAATGACATTCTTTTTAAACGAAAATCGGTCGACAACTCTGTTTGGTTAGTTTGTATTCCTGATGAGTGGGTTAATAAATTGATTTGGTATACGCATTTCAGTTATGCACACTTTGGTCCCAGAAAATGCTTTCATAAATTACGAGAAAATTGTTATTTCAGTAATATGGAAAAACGTATTCGATCTGTTCTGGCCAAATGCAAATTATGTCAAAAGGCTAAGCCGCCAACAGTTTCTCATAGAGCACCGTTGTTTCCTATCATTCCAGCGAAATTAAAGGAGATGGCTGCAGTCGATTTGTTCGGTCCAGTGGTTCGTTCTACTAATGGTTTTGCGTACATTTTCGTAGCAGTGGAACTGACATCAAAATATGTGTGTTTTACACCTTTACGCAAAGCAACAGCTCGTTCAGTGTCTAACGCTTTCATCAAACATTTTCTTAAAGAAGTTGGTCATGTTGATAAGGTTATATCAGATAATGGATCACAGTTTCGTTCTAAAATTTGGCTTCGTACTCTACAGCGTCGTAAAATTAAACCAATCTTCATTTTACTTTTTCACCCTCAATCTAACGCTACAGAGAGATGGATGAAGGAAATCAATAAATTGTGTCATCTTTATTGTCATCAGAATCACAGAACGTGGGATCAGTATCTTCATATTTTTCAAAACATTCTGAATGAACTCCCTAATGATTCAACTTCTTTACCGCCTATATTGATATTAAAAAACAAAGCACCGACAAATCGCATTTCTGAAATAGTTCCTTTTCCGCCTTCACGGAAACTGCGGCATTCTGAAGTTGTCAACCTGGCTCTACGAAATATTGCATCTGCGGCTGCTAGAAGAGAGAGATCAGCTAAACGTCCTGGTCGTTTAAAAATCTTGTCAGTTGGTCAGAAGGTGTTAATTAAGTCCCACCGTTTGTCTCACAAAGGAAAAGGCTTGTGTCGCAAATTTTTTCTGCTTTATAACGGTCCATATAGAATTCGCAAAATATTCATGATAACACTGTCGAAGTAGAAACTCTTAAATCTCGACGCTCTAAAGGAATACATCATATATCCAACGTAAAAATTTTTGTGGAATGACATACTTTAGAGAAACTAACAGCTAGATGTAAACACACGGAGAATGCTAGGATACCGCGCTGTGTTTTGGCGGCGGCATATATACAAAGCAACAGTCAAGTCTGCTCGCCGCACAAGGCAGTCGTTGACCGCAAACAATTGCTTCCTACGTCACGCGCCTACAGCTGATCGAGCGCTCAGTGCGAATGCACTGACAGCCGTAAAGAAATACACAGTCTAATTTCTCCGACTAAATTCAGTATAAAGCTATAGTGAGTTGATGAATTATGTTATTAACATTCAGTATTTTTCAGGATACGGTTCTATAAAATATTTAAGAACTTCAGGTAAATTCTGTGTGTCTCCGACGTTAAGAGGACTTGCTATCGAGAAATTTTCAGAAAGAATGTAATTTCCAAGAAGAAACTAATAAACTAAAAAAGGTAACTATTAATTGAGTTCATTTTCAGGTAACATATTTCCACTTAGGTACGTACTTTAGACGTAATTTGCTGCTCGCAATTACGTGATTCATACTTTGTGCTAAATTTCATGTTCTATGAAATTACTTGTGAAGCGACGTGCTTGCGTACGTTAACTGATTTTGACAATGATTATTAATGAACTGGGTTGTAACTTGTATATATTATGCATCGCTTGGCTGCACTGCTTTTTCACTGATGTCATATTTTTTTAAATTATGTGCCTGCTGTGCTTATTTATTTAAATTATAATTGTAACCTGATTTATTGTGCTGATGTGTTTAGGTATGTAAGTTATACTTTGTGATTTATCTGCTTGCGCCTTCATGTTTACTTATTAAGATGACATATGAACATTTATTTGCTTATGCTGATATGATGCTAATGACATGTTTACTGCTTTACGTATGGATTGCATATTTATACATATCTGTTGTTGTCATAACTACTCTTTAATTTGGTGTATAGAAATGCTGATATACTGTGTACAAACAGAGAGTTTAGGTCACACTATTGGATTAATTATAGATTGTTTGCTTGGCAGAGCCTCGTTGTAAGGATTGTGCTGCATCCACTTTTTGACATTCTGTTCTCTACTGGTATATTTACTCGCTATTGCTTGTTTTGCTTACGCTAAAATGGTTCAAATGGCTCTGAGCACTATGGGACTTAACATCTTAGGTCATCAGTCCCCTAGAACTTAGAACTACTTAAACCTAACTAACCTAAGGACATCACACACATCCATGCCCGAGGCAGGATTCGAACCTGCGACCGTAGCAGCCCCGCGGTTCCGGACTGCAGCGCTAGAACCGCACGGCCACCCCGGCCGGCTGCTTACGCTAAGTGCCTTATATTTTTAAGATAAGAAAATGAACTGCTATAATTCGACGAACGACATTAGTACAAGAAACTTCATAGAAGTCACATGAGCTGGAGGTTTTATGGAAGCTGTATAACTTTATGCTAATAGGAAGGAAGCTAACGACATGACATACCATTACTAGGTTTAGACCATTAACAGTTATTACACTGCATTTTTCGTGAGCAATTGAAATAGGAAGTCACACTTGACACAAGAAATACTCCACATGTTTGCTTCTGTTTGCCATAATTCTTGAAGTGGTGTACACACTGTGAAATATTATGATTATTCACACTCCGTAATCGTACTTAATTACTGAGAGTTATTCGAACTAAGTCTGTTAGAGGTCATGTATGAGTTTCTTTTGTTTATAATTCATAATGAGTAGAAGATTTGGGTCAGATGGATTACACAGAGGTTGTGTGTTGACTGTGTGTCTTCGGATTATATGGGATGATGAGGTTTGCATTAGGATTTTATCTGTACTTGTTCGAGGAGACTGACTAGAGGAAAGAGTTGTTATGGAAGTGAAATGATATTGGTAATAAGGTTTATATGTATCGACGCATTGAAGAGATATTATTGAGGTATTATTGAGATTGTGTGAAGTTGATGATTATTGGAGTTTTGGTGGATAAGAGGTAAAGTAAGTGAGGAGCATATATTGGCAATAAGGTTTATATGTATCGACGCATTGAAGAGGTATTATTGAGGTATTATTGAGATTATGTGATGCTGATGATTATTGGAGTTTTGGTATATAAGAGGTAAAGTAAGTGAGATGCATATTTTTTTTTGTTGGTCTTATGGAACAAGGAGGATGAAGATAGCAGACTAGAACACTAAAGTAGAAGGAAGATAGTCTATACACACACTTTGTTAAATCACTAAGCAGTATATACTTTTTTTTTTGAAGAGAGGAAGTATTTGCATATCTTGGCTCACTGACAGTTGTTCAACAGCAGTACATTTGATCTGGCTTGGCAAACATTGGTCTTGACATGATGACTATGACGTTGACCTAACTATTATTGACTGTTATACATTGTTGCCACTGCTACTTGATACACATGATGAACATCAGATTTTGACAGAATTACATTTACACAGTTAACACTATTCAATTACACAGTAGTACTTAATGTGGATGAAAGATGAGTGAGTGTGTTTTGTGTGTTTTCCTTTCCTAATCCTACCCACCTATCTCGTAAATATTATTTTATTTGTTTGTAGTGGCTTGCACTGACACCCATAAATATTATAGGTTTACTGATATTTGAGTATTTGTAATAGTTAATATGAAAATTATCTGACATCATTTGTGTGTTTGTTATGATTTGTATGTTTAGTCTAAAAGCATTTGTATGTGCATTCAAACTATTGTTCATGCCTGAACTGTCTGATTAGTGAGGGTAAATACACTCCTGGAAATTGAAATAAGAACACCGTGAATTCATTGTCCCAGCAAGGGGAAACTTTATTGACACATTCCTGGGGTCAGATACATCACATGATCACACTGACAGAACCACAGGCACATAGACACAGGCAACAGAGCATGCACAATGTCGGCACTAGTACAGTGTATATCCACCTTTCGCAGCAATGCAGGCTGCTATTCACCCATGGAGACGATCGTAGAGATGCTGGATGTAGTCCTGTGGAACGGCTTGCCATGCCATTTCCACCTGGCGCCTCAGTCGGATCAGCGTTCGTGCTGGACGTGCAGACCGCGTGAGACGACGCTTTATCCAGTCCCAAACATGCACAATTGGGGACAGATCCGGAGATCTTGCTGGCCAGGGTAGTTGACTTACACCTTCTAGAGCACGTTGGGTGGCACGGGATACATGCGGACGTGCATTGTCCTGTTGGAACAGCAAGTTCCCTTGCCGGTCTAGGAATGGTAGAACGATGGGTTCGATGACGGTTTGGATGTACCGTGCACTATTCAGTGTCCCCTCGACGATCACCAGTGGTGTGCGGCCAGTGTAGGCGATCGCTCCCCACACCATGATGCCGGGTGTTGGCCCTGTGTGCCTCGGTCGTATGCAGTCCTGATTGTGGCGCTCACCTGCACGGCGCCAAACACGCATACGACCATCATTGGCACCAAGGCAGAAGCGACTCCCATCACTGAAGACGACACGTCTCCATTCGTCCCTCCATTCACGCCTGTCGCGACACCACTGGAGGCGGTCTGCACGATGTTGGGGCGTGAGCGGAAGACGGCCTAACGGTGTGCGGGACCGTAGCCCAGCTTCATGGAGACGGTTGCGAATGGTCCTCGCCGATACCCCAGGAGCAACAGTGTCCCTAATTTGCTGGGAAGTGGCGGTGCGGTCCCCTACAGCACTGCGTAGGATCCTACGGTCTTGGCGTGTATCCGTGCGTCGCTGCGGTCCGGTCCCAGGTCGACGGGCACGTGCACCTTCCGCCGACCACTGGCGACAACATCGATGTACTGTGGAGACCTCACGCCCCACGTGTTGAGCAATTCGGCGGTACGTCCACCCGGCATCCCGCATGCCCACTATACGCCCTCGCTCAAAGTCCGTCAACTGCACATACGGTTCACGTCCACGCTGTCGCGGCATGCTACCAGTGTTAAAGACTGCGATGGAGCTCCGTATGCCACGGCAAACTGGCTGACACTGACGGCGGCTGTGCACAAATGCTGCGCAGCTAGCGCCATTCGACGGCCAACACCGCGGTTCCTGGTGTGTCCGCTGTGCCGTGCGTGTGATCATTGCTTGTACAGCCCTCTCGCAGTGTCCGGAGCAAGTATGGTGGGTCTGACACACTGGTGTCAATGTGTTCTTTTTTCCATTTCCAGGAGTGTATTATGAACTGTTACCTGCACCTTTTCAACATAATGTGTGACACTTAAGAATGATTAATTTCTGCTGATGAACAGTGTGAGTAGTATGGGTATTCAAACTATTGTTCATGCTTGAACTGTCTGATCAGTGATAGTGAATATCATGGACTGCTCTCTGGACCTGCTCATCATTGCTAGGTGCAACTGATGGACTACTTGTATGGAAATGAAGTCACTTCTTGCTGTCTGCACCTACTCAACATTACTGGGTGCAACCGATGGACTGCTTCTACTGAAATGATGTCACTTGTTGGTGTCTGCACCTGCTCTCAACATTGCTGGGTGCAACTGATGGACTGCTTCTACTGAAATGATGTCACTTGTTGGTGTCTGCACCTGCTCAACATTGTTGGGTGCAACAGATGGAACTGCTTCTACTGAAATGATGTCATTTGTTGGTGTCTGCACCTGCTCTCAACATTGCTGGGTGCAACTGATGCACTGTTTCTGCTGAAATGATGTCACTTGTTGGTGTTTGCACCTGTTAACCATTGCTGGGCTGGGATTATCAACTATTTGTTTTTTGTTTTTTTTTTGAATAATTAAAAGTATTTTATGTGAACATTTGTATAAACTGATTTTTTGTGTATTGTGCAAACTATTATGTAAAGCCACATGTATGAAAAGAATTTGTATTGCCTACTGTATTTTATATATTAGGTTATTGAAAGGTCAGTGCAAAGCCAAAATTTTAACTAATTATGTGATATTTAGGTATTAATATTATCTTTTATTTTTGTCTGTATTTTTCTGGACGAATTTGGTGGTATTTTCACCACCAGTGCTGGCAAAAATACCATCAAATTCTGGCCTGTGGAGGAGGGGCATATGAAAGGTGGCTACACTGAGCCACTGCGCCAGAGATTGCGCCAAAGAGTATTATTAAGCCGCCTCCACAGTGCCTGTTAAGAACTCGTAGAAGTCAGTGCTTGGAGAGAGCTCGTAGTAGTCAGTGCCTGTTAAGAACTCGTAGTGTCAGTGCCTGTTAAGAACTCGTAGAAGTCAGTGCTTGGAGAGAGCTGGTAGTAGTCAGTGCCTGTCGAGGTCTCGTGGTAGTCTGTGCTGAGATGTTGTAGCAGAGAGTGTTTGTTGAGA
Source organism: Schistocerca serialis cubense (assembly GCF_023864345.2). Classification (NCBI taxonomy): domain Eukaryota; kingdom Metazoa; phylum Arthropoda; class Insecta; order Orthoptera; family Acrididae; genus Schistocerca; species Schistocerca serialis. The sequence continues at coordinate 1,024,650,761 of NC_064639.1, forward strand.
TGTGCTATTAGGCAGTGCTCGCTGAGATGTGATATTGGAGAGTTCTGGTTGAGATATATTGTAAGGATTAGAATGATTTTCATCAATATAAATGAGGTAATTAACTCAGTTTGTTTTTATTTTAGTGTCCTAAATAATGCGTCATTACAGGTTCAGTCAACAAAGCATCTGGCGTGTGTTCTTGTATTAGAGTGTAATTCTACTTTCCTTGAGCAATTATGGTATTTCTAATTTTCTTTTATCACGTCAGTATAATTGGTATTTACAAATTCTTGTCTTGTTGAAGAAGAACCGTGCCAGATGTACGTTGAGTCACACTCCCACATACAGAACAGTTATACTTGTGCTTTGGTTTAGTAGGTTTTATAGTTGCTGGGGACTTAATAAATCAACTGTGTTTACGAAAATTTTCATTTCATTCTTTGTTGTTGTTCTTTGCAGTCAGATAGCGTAATAATACTAGTCAGGGTCAACCGATTACGAGACACAGCGTAATCGGACATACAGCTACTAAATACTAAAAATATTTTCATCTTATTTAGTTAAGCCCCCATGCAGAGTACATTTCGAAGAAGTGCACTAGCTTCATTTGGACTTCTGTTTTTATATTGAAATAAATGAAATGATTAAAAAGTAAACGTAAATTAATAGTAAAAGTAATAAAATTAAAAGTCATTCTAATATAAGTGGTAACATCTTTTTGGACAAACCTGTGTTACTCTTTTAAATCAAATGGATGTTACATAGCTCTGATCTTATGAAACAGGTCAACCCACTATTCGGCTGTCGCGTTTCAGTGTAGTACTTCATAGTAATATAAAATCATATTGATCCAGCGAAATTCTGAGTTCTGAGAAAAAACGAGAATTTAAAGACGACTGATTAGACAGTTCCACTGTTTTTGTTGTAGACATCAAGTGCTGTCTGGTAGCGAAAGCGGACTGTTGCTGATGCAGCTATGATATTTTAAAAAAGTCTTCCGCCGGCCGGAATGGCCGTGCGGTTCTAGGCGCTGCAGTCTGGAACCGAGCGACTGCCACGGTCCCAGGTTCGAATCCTGCCTCGGGCATGAATGTGTGTGATGTCCTTACGTTAGTTAGGTTTAATTAGTTCTAAGTTCTAGGCGACTGATGACCTCAGAAGTCAAGTCGCATAGTGCTCAGAGCCATTTGAACCAACCAAAGAAGTCTTCCGAATCCTACCGACGGAGAAGTGAGTAGTTCAGAGAGGTAAAAAGCATGCAGAGACAGTAGGCTTTTCATTCACAGACGGCAGTTAGCAGCACTAGCAGTGGAGTGTATATAAAGTGTTATCTGACGTTTAAAAGGGTATGGTCATTGGATTTGGGACTAAGGGTGGAAGCATTTCCAAAGCGATGAAGTCTGTAAACTGAGCACGTGCTGTCATGGTTAAAGTATACCGTGCATGGCAAGAAGGCGCTATCTAAAACCGGCCCCGAGACCATTTCACTGCAGCATGGGCCATAGACGAAAGGTTCAACGACAGCTGCGGAGATTTATACGGGCGAATAGACGTGCACTGTTGAGCAACTGATGGCTCAGATGAACCGAGGGGCAACCAACAGTTTCTCCTCAACGACCGTTCAGAGGACGTCGCTGCGTATGGGCCTCAGCTGAAAAATTCAAATGGCTCTGAGGACTGTGGGACTTAACATCTGAGGTCATCAGTCCCCTAGAACTTCGAACTACTTAAACCTTCAGGACATCACACACATCCCTGCCCGAGGCAGGATTCAAACCTGCGACCGTAACTGTCACGCGGTTCCAGACTAAAGCGCCTAGAACAGATCGGCCCCAGCAGCCGGCACGGCCTCAGCAGCTGGCGCCAGGTTCATGTACCCAAGTTGACTGCTGTTCACCAGCGACAGAGGCTGGAATTTGCACGCCAGTAGCGCAACTGGACGTCCACTGAGCGGCGACAGTTGGTCTTTTCAGATTTTAAGCCCCATCAAACTGAAAGCAAACAACCTGCGCCGCGCGGAGTGGCCGCGTGGTTTGAGGCGCCATGTCACGGATTGCGCGGCGCCTCCCGCTGGAGGTTCGAGTCCTCCTTCGAGCATGGGTGTGTTGTTCTTAGCATAAGTTAGTTTAAGTTAATTTAAGTAGCGTGTAAGTGTAGGGACCGATGACCTCAGCAATTTGGTCCGTTAAGAATTCACACACATTAGAACATTTGAAACAACCTGCAAAAGTCGTCGGTAGGATCCAGACCGTATGAAGGAGCGTTATGATCTGGGGAATTTTTTCGTGGCATTGCCTGGTGAGCTCGTCCATCTGGAAAGCACAATCGATCGGCGCAAGAAAGCATCTATCCTTAGGGACCATCTCCATCCATAATTGCAGTTGTTTTTCCCCTGCACGATGGCACCTGCTAGCAGCACAATGTAGGATGTCACACAGCTTTCAGTGCACGCGCGTGGTTCGAAGAGCGCCAGAATGAATTTACCGTACTCCCCTAGTCACCAAACTCGCCGGATTTAAATCTAGTCGAGAACCTGTGGGACCATCTCAATATGGCTGTTCGCGCCATGGATCCTCGATCGAGAAACCAAGCGCAGTTAGCCACTGTACTGGAGTCGGCGTGGCTCCAGACTGTTGGCACCTACCAGAACCTAACTGACTCTCTTCCTGCACGACTTGTGGCGCTCAGCGCTCCAAAATGTGGCTATTCACGGTTTTCACAGGTGGGCACATTAATGTGACTCGAAAGTCTAAAATAAACAACTGGCCATTAGAAAAGGCAACACCAGGAACGGTAGCATATAATGAAATACAGTACAGCGTGAAGAAGATTAACTTTCTAGGTGGTCTGGAGCTCTCGGTGCGAAATGTAGGACACCGCTCTAATCTGGCTAGTATCGAGTCGAACTAAGCTTGGCTGGGACAGATGTGCGTCATTCTATATCGCTTCAACTTTTTGCCACAGTCATCGAGATGCCGTACACAGAGCTGGGACTCTGAGCGACGGCCAATGTCGCCGTTGGGCGCACCACTACCAGTTGGCTTCTCTCTGCATCGACAAGGACAGTCGTAATAGTGATGCCATGCTGATGGTCTGTAGTACTTTAGATAGCATCATATGGTTTAAATGGCTCTGAGCACTATGGGACTTAACATCTGAGGTCATCGGTCCCCTAGAACTTAGAACTACTTAAACCTAATTAACCTAAGGACATCACACACATCCATGCCCCAGGCATGATTCGAGCCTGCGTCGGTAGCAGCAGCGTGGTTCCGGACGGAAGCGCCTAGAACCGCTCGGCCACAACGGCCGGCTTAGATAGCATCACACTGTCCTTTTGAATGCTTGGCTTGTTGCAAATGAGCCCCCTTTCTAGTTCGCGGTACGTGACATGGTCTTAGGAACCTGCATAACTGAACAAACAATGACTGCTTCAAAATGGCTCTGAGCACTATGGGACTCAACATCTGTGGTCATCAGTCCCCTAGAACTTAGAACTACTTAAACCTAACGAATCTACGGACGTCACACACATTCATTCCCGAGGGAGGATTCGAACCTGCGACCGTAGCGGTCACGTGGTTCCAGACTGACGCGCCTAGAAACGCACGGCAACACCGACCGGCAAACAACGACTGCCCTTGGTTCCAAGTATGCATTGCATATTCCCAAGACAGTCGTGGCATCCCGAAGACGCAAGCAATGATATCGTGCAACGATGAACAGCAGTGTGCATAGGCTACATTCCTTCAGCTCTCTAATTCCGTTGCTCGCTGTTAGACCTAGAAAAAGCGTATGATAATGTATCCATCAACAAGCTGCGGGAAAAGCTGAAAGACATCGAGCTCGGTCAAGGATTGCTAAGGGCTGTTATGAAATTATGTAGAAATAACACAGTAAGGGTGAAGCTGTCGAAACAGTGGACGGGGCAGCTAACGTTGACGTGCACGCAGACGGAATATCCAACCTCACGAGAAACAGAGCCGTCGGTACACGCCTCGAGCTTGTTAACGTAATGTTAGCCTCTCAGCGCTCTCCAGCGGCAGTTGTCAGCTTTATTTGGCTCCGAACCATACAGTCTCTTCACGAAAATTGGAGGCGAGTGGAATTCCTACGTTTGCTCCACTAAAACGTACATTTCCTCTAGTGACTATGTCTAGTCATGTTGTTCTGTTTGTGGTACACGTAAATTAGAACTTAGATATCTGTGAACGTGCAATAAGACAAAGACGAAATATAGTAAGGCATCAGCTTACAAAATCACCAAATAGAACAAATTCACTCCTGATACAGAGCATTTATATTTACATAATATCAAATATTACAGAAATTATCTCTATTGATTTCTTAGGAACGTTCCATAAACTTTTACAAAACGAGAAGATAAAAAAAGATGTTAATAATGGGACACGAACCTTCTACCGTCGTCGTATTCTGCAACATGGAGCCTCAACCAACTAGGGTTTACTCAAAGTATGCCGTCAGTCACGTGGATTTCATGTTACATTCTTCTAAAGGCATTAATAGCGAAATGTTATTAACTGATATTTAATTATAACAAGTCCTATCAAGAACGACACGCTTTCTTCTGGGTCGTTGCCTTAAAATGGCTTACTATCATAACACGCAAGTTATAATGCGAAAATGACTTAATACGAAAATTCTTTAACCACCAGCATGACGTTTACTGTCATTTCGTTACAATAAAGATTCGTTCTCGAGACATTCAAAGACCTGTTGCTTACAAACAGAATATATTCTTAGGGTGTAACGTATAACATAAAACTTACCGAATATGGGATTGTACTGAATACGACGAATGTGGTATAGTGTCTTGCCTTCTGCGAAGCCTACGAGAAAGACAGGCCTTAGTGCGTACGTCACAGCACGTGACACTGCAGCCGTCTCCGGCGGCGAGCGAGTAATTATGTCCAAATGTGTGTGAAATCTTATGGGACTTAACTGCTAAGGTCATCAGTCCCTAAGCTTACACACTACCTAACCTAAAATATCCTAAGGACAAACACACACACCCGTGCCCGAGGGAGGACTCGAACCTCCGCCGGGACCAGCCGCACAGACCATGACTGCAGCGCCCTAGACCGCTCACCTAGTCCCACGCGGCGAGTAATTATTTCAGACGAGTTAAATAATAAGAAATGATAATTAATAGAAACCCTCAGCTGCCAACAGGTCTTTTTGATATACCTCCATGGGGACAGCTGAAAATGTGTGCCCCGAACGGGACATTACGACTGTAGGATGTGGACAGTTGGGAATGTGAGTCTACCGGGAAGCGTGCAAGGGATAAATCTCTACAGTCGTGCTATCCTCTAAGCCCTCGGTGGCTCAGATGGATAGAGCGTCTTCAATGTAAGCAGGAGATTCCGAGTTCGTGTCCGGGTCGGGGCACTTATTTTCGGCTGTCCCCATTGAGGTACATCAACAACACCTGTTGGCAGCTGAGGGTTTCGATTAATTATTATTTCTTTCTAGAGAAGCTGCATGGTCATCATTGGGATCTGTTCTTTCGCAACAGTTACTATCTTCATAGTTGCGTTGGTTGCCAAGTATTATCTTCATAGAGTTTAATAATTCTTGATTGCGCGTTTAAGTGCATGCAAACTCTCGATAGTACACGACGTTAAGACCTTTAGTGGGTACCTTTTCGATTACATCTACATGGATACTCTGCACATCAAACTTCTGTGCCTGTCAGAGTGTTCATCGAGCCACCTTCACAATAATCCTCTATTTTTCCAATCTCGAGAAGCGCGCAGGAAAAACGAACACCTATATTTTTCCATGCGAGGTGTGATTTCCCTTATTTTACTATGGTGATCGTTTTTCCCTCTGTAGGTCGGGGTCAGCAAAATATTTTCGCATTCGGAAACGAAAGTTGGTAATTGAAGTATCATGATAAGATTCCACCGCAACGAAAAACGCCTTTGTTTTAGTGATGTCCACCCCAAATGCTGTATCATATCCGTGACATTCTTTCCCTGCTCTTCTTTGAACTTTCTCGATGTACTCCGTTAATCCTATCTAGTAAGGATCTCACACTGCGCAGCAGTACTCCAAAAGAGGACGGCCAAGTGAAGTGTAGGCAGTCTCTTTAGTAGATCTGTTGCATATTCTAAGCGTTCTGCCAATAAAATGCAGTGTTTGGTTTGCCTTCCCCAAAACATTTTCTGTGTGTTCTTTCCAATTTAAGTTGTTCGTAATTTTAATTCCTACGTATTTAGTTGAATTTACGGCCTTTAAATTTGACTGATTTATCGTACAACCGAAGTTTAACAGATTCCTTTTAGCACTCACGTGGATGACCCCACACTTTTCATTATTTAGGGTTAGTTGCAATTTCTGCACCATTTAGATATCTTTTCTAAGTCGTTTTGCAATTTGATCTCCTGATGACTTTACTAGACGATAAACGACAGTACCATCTGCAAACAAGACGGCTGTTCAGATTGTCCCCTAAATCGTTTGTACAGATAAGGAACAGCAGAAGGTGTATAACATTATCTTGTGGAACACCGTAAATTACTTCCGGTTTACTCAATGACTCTCCGTCAGTTATTAGGAACTGTGACCTCTCTGACAGGAAATCACGAATCCAGTCACATAACTGCGACGATATTCCATAAGCATACAATTTCACTACAAGCCGCTCCTGTGGTACAGTGTCAAAAAAGGCCTCCTGGAAATCTAGAAATGCGGAATCAATTTGAAATCCCTTGACAACAGCACTCAACACTTCGTGTGAGTAAAGAGCTAGTTGTGTTTCACAAGAGCGATGTTTTCTTAGTCCGTTTTGACTGTGTGTCAATAGACCGTTCTCTTCAAGGTAATTCATAATAATCGAACAAAATACATGTTCAAAATCCTGCTGGATATTGACTTTAATGATATGTGCCTATAATTTAGCGGATTACTCCTACTACATTCCTTGGTATGACCTGTGCAACTTTCCAGTCTTTGGGTTCATACTGGGTACATAGCGATTCTCTTGAGTCGTGCAAGCAGTATAGCGTTCGCGAAGTATGGCGGACAAGCCGACTGGTGTGACGTCACAAGTTCGTTGCGGGGGCGCATAATTCTGATGGGCCCCGTGCTTGTCGCGTAGGGAGCGTTCTTTCTTCCTACTGGATCTACTTTACGTGGCACGTTGCCGAAATATGGCGGAGCTTTCTTCGTATTTCACGTGGCGAAATGGCTCCTCAACATGAAATAGCAGGAACTGAATCACAAAACTTGTAGACCACTGCATCAACGTTAGCTAACTCGCCTCGTGTGCCGACGACTTAATGATTGGGAACAGTTTGACAGAAAAATTCGAGAAGAATAAGGGTCTATGACAGGTATGTGATCTGCCACCGACCCTCTATCACCTATATCTAGGAGCAATCCTCCAGACTTGGCATAGAAAATGCCACGTTATGCAAGTGACAGTAGAGAGTAGCAAGACAGTCAGCCTGTATTTTGCAGATGACTGGATTGTACTAGTAGAAGATGATGATCTGAGCTATATGATGACAAAGCTTGAAGAGGGGTACAATAAGTCTGGCCTGAAGATGAACACGAAGAAGGGTGAATACCTGGCCGTTGGGAGGGGAAAGTAAATAATTTGGAGGTAGATCGAGAAGTAATGGTAGGTGAGGAAAAGGCAAGTACCTTGGCGTATACATATTATAAAATGGATTGATGTAAACTGATTAGCCAGAACATTATGGCAACCGACCTACTATCGATATAAACGCGTCCAGGCGGTAGCAGCGTCACGTCATGAGGAATAACATCTAGACGCATGAGTGGTGCATGTAGTACCAGTGAGCGTGTTATCCATGTGTACGTATAGTGCGGAAGGCGCGGTCTATCTGAAGACAGATTGTGATGGCTCGGAGGCTTAGCACGAGCATTTCGGGAACTGCACGGCTTGTAGGGTGTTCGAGGAGTGCTGTGGTGAGTATCTTCAACACGTGGCAAAACCAAGGTGAAACCACATCCAGACGTCGTGGGGTTGGGCGACCATTCTACATTACAGATGTCGGTCGTCGTCGTGTGGCTGCACACAGGGTGCACCAGACACACCAAGCGATAGGCCTCTGCTGCCGAGGAGCCATGCATGTGCCAGTGTTAACACCACGACATTTACAACTACGACTGAAATGGGCATATGACCATGGCACCGGATGTTGACGCAGTGGCAGAGCGATGCATGGTCTGATGAATCCCGATTCCTTCTTCATCACGCCGATGGCAGGGCGCGGATCCGACGTCTTCCAGGGGAACAGCTACTTAACGCCTGTACTGCGGGACGGAGACATGCTGGCGGCGGCTACATTATGCACTGGGGAACGTTCACATGGGCATCCATGGGTCCACTGGACCTCGTGCAAGGTATCATGAGAGCCAAGAAGTGTCGTACACCGATTGCAGACCACGTAACCCCTGCATGACAATCATGTTTCCTGACGTCAGTGGCATTTTTCAACAAGACAATGCATCATGTCAAAAGGTCAGGAGTGTGACGGAGTGATTCGAGAAACGCAATGGCGAGTGTTCATGTGCTGGCCCTCCATCTTGCCAGATCTTAACCCGAACGACCACATCTGGGGTGGGATTGAATGTGGAGTCAGAGCTCATCGACTCCCTCGCCGGTGACATGTGGTGCACACTCCCTGCAGCGATCTACAATGGTCTCAATTGCTTCCATGCCACCATGCAACACCGCTGTTATCAGTGCCAATGGTGGACATACCGTCTATTACGTAAGTGGTCATAATGTTACGGCTGATCAATTTATGCGTGTGTGCATGTATGTAAGTTCCACGTCTCCTAAAGCACTGCACCGATTTCAACCGTCAGGCAGCAATCGTTGCGGGGTAATAACCGCCTGCCTGCCAGAGTTCAAGAGATATGGCGTCATAAACAAGGAGATTCGTGAAAAACTGCAGCATTGTGCATGGCGTTTAAACTTATTACTTCTGTGCTGCTAACTCTAGTTGCAATAAATTTCGCACACAGCATTCACACATGCCACTAAACGCATCTACAAAAATTATATCACGATACCCCACACAGTGTAGAAGGTATGACTTGATAAACACTGAGGTGCGTGAAAAACTGCCACATCATACACGGCCTTTAAATTTGTTATTTATTTGCTACTAACTCTATTCGCAACATGTTTCGCAGGCGTGTCCACGTATGTCGCTGATGTACCTACACAAATATGTCATTGTAAGATATATTTCGAGAGATATGACTTCACAAACAATGATATGCGTGAAAAAATCATACATCATGTTTGAAATTTTAATTCATTTATTCTTTACTAATAAGACACTCCTACACTCGGGTCAGCTTAAGGAAATCCTTGACACCTGGCAGCGGATTTGAAAGCTTTCAACAGCAAAGCACAAATGGCCGTAGGCGAAAACTATAGCCTTCTGTAGAACTGTAAACAAGCGTTGTCATAGAGATGTTTACAAAACCGCGCTGTAGACACGCGAAGCAGCTGCGCCCAGCACACAAAAACTGTCCGGAATCATCTCACATCAAGTATACTACATGAGCACATATAAGCTTTCATTTCTAATAGAAAATTGGCGGAATGGATGCCTGGGATATGCCGGATTTGTCAGCTAACTGTTTAATAAACATGGCACGGGTAATGATGAACTGCCAAGTACGTTTAATAAAGGACAATGTGTAACAAGGGCAATGAACTCTGTCCTGTGTAACAGAAAAATAAGAACACCGAAGAAGACAATGTATAAGGTTACAGTTTAGAACGCAGAGGCCTGGGACATTAGTAATAAACTAAGAATAAACTCCTTGCCAATGATATGAATCAATTGAGACGAAGCTCGAGCTGTACTAGGATGGATAGGATAAAAAAATGAGGTAATCCGACAAAGAATGAAAATGGATAGGGATGTATGTGAGGACAAAAACGGCTGATGTTCTTTCGCCATCTGAATAGGATGTATGAAGACAGTGTACAGAATAGTATACTAGACGGATATCAGCCTAGCGAAAGAAAAGGTGTCGCCCACGACGCAACTTGTAAGATGATGTTGCGGTGGCAAGGGAAGCTAGGAACACGAACGTTGATGAAAGCCAAGATAGTATAAAGTGGCAACTGGGAGCAGCTCCAGTCGTAGATAATCCGCAGAAGAAGAAGAAGCTGTTAGACATTTTTCCATCTTACTATCAACATAAAAATGAGAATTCTCTATGAAAACTACTTTGTGTAATCTTTCCTGATATACAGAATACAGATGGCGTTACTCCTACCTACAGAACCCAGTACGCTGTCTTCGACGGCGAGTGTTCGAGACAGTATCATCAACAGAAGTGCTCCAAGGAAGCGTGATAGGACCACTATTATTTTCTGTATATATGAATGATTTGGTGGACAGGGTATGCAACATTCTGCAGCCTTTTGCTGACGACGCTATGGTGTGTGGGGAGGTGCCAGCGTTGAGTGGCTGGAGGAGGACACATGATGAGTTAGACAAAATTTCTAGTTGGTGTTACGAATGCAGCTAGCTCTGAATGCAGAAAAGTGTAAGATAATGCTGATGAGTAAGGAAAAAAGTCACAATGTCCCAGTGCAGCATTAGCACTGTACTGCTTGACACAGACACGTAACGTTGCAAAGCAATATGAAATGGAATGAACGTGTAGGGGTTTTAGTAGGGAAGGCGAATATTCGATTTTGGTTTAGTGGGAGAATTTTAGGAAAGTGTGGATCATCTGCAAGGAGATCGCATGTAGGACAGTAGTGCGACCCATTATAGAGTATTACTCGAGTGTTTTGGGTCTGCAACAGGTCGGATTAAAGGAAGACATCGAAGTAGTTCAGAGGCAGGTTGCTAGATTTGTTACCGGTAGATTCAAACAACACGCAGATATTACGGAGATGCTTCGGGAACTCAAATTGGAATCACTGCAGGGAAGGAGACTTCTTTTCGAGGAGCGCTGTTGACAAGACAAAATATAGAGAACCGGCATTTGAGGATGACTACAGAACGATTATACTCCGGCAACATACATTTCGCATAAGGAACATGAAGATAAAGATTAGGGAGATTAGGGCTCGTACGGAGGCAAATAGACTGCCGTTTTTCGCTTGCTCTGTTTTCGAATGGAACAGGAAAGGAAATGACTAGTAGCGGTACAGGATACCCTCCGCTACGCACCATATGGTGGTTTGTGGAGCATGTATGAAGATGTAGATGTAGCTTCTGCGATAGCGCTGGAATACCACTCATTTGTATATTCGGGCATGCAGTACACTTATTACTAGTTTCATGTGTATTTTATGCCCTCTTAATGGTCTTGCGGTTCTAATGGCCTGCACGGTAAAGAAATAAATAAATCGATGGCATTAAAAATCATAAGCCACTGCCTGTAAGCTCATATTTCTTGAGTTAATGGTTTACGCTGCTATAGTTCCCCCTAAAGTGAAAACGTTACATTGAGATTACAGCGGCTCTGGTTTTTTTTCCGTGGTACCCCACTTGACTTTCGTTGAGCAGGTGTAGACTGCCTCAACAGAAATCCAGCGTCACGATTCCGTGAAGCCTGCGCCTACACTAACTTGGCTAACCGGTTGGCGATGTGGGTTAGAGGACCGTAGCGCGGACAACATCTGCTAGGATCCGGGCAGAGGATAAGCGAGTTCTAGGCAGGAAGAGAGGAAACGGGGGAGGAGGGGTGGGGGGAGGGGGAGTGATGGAGGTGAATTGCTGACATTCTTCTATAATAGCCTCCGGCTGGGAGACGTGGGCTGCACGCCGTTGGGGAATGTCCGTCCGTACACCGGCCTTACATAAGCGACAGGTTCCGTTCCCCAGGCCAGGATCGGGCGGCGACTGCAGGAGTCACCGCTGAAGAGCCTGGTGGCTGCTAGCCGTTTAAGTCCCGCCACGCACGTCACTTTACCGTCAGCGGAGACAACCGCTCAACGTCCGTTTCTCCTCCACGTTCTACAAGATTATTATTGAATCAGTTCGGAATAATGTGTTCCTTCCTGTTCACATAACACTACAAACGCTTGTGGAATCTGTCATACGGACACCTCTAAAAAAATGAAGTATGAACCACACTTGTGAAACTTGAGTTTGAAACAACATACGGGAATGCAGCCAGACAACGTGTTCTACAACCACTGATGTTTCAACAGCTTATCACCCTGTCATTTTCAAGGCAGAAATGCGATGAGGGTGAGCGGAACTTTACATCCTTGGTATTTAAACCAAGGGCGGCAATATTAAGAAAGCAATGAGAATTCCACTGTTAAATTCAGAGAAGAGAGCGAATAGCACGCTAAGGGCCTCTATGAGGGGTGGGACTTATCCGATGGTGCTGAAGAAGGAACAGGAGTCGATAGGGAAGACATAGGGGATACATTATTAGAATCAGAATTTAAAAGAGCTTTAGAAAACTTAAAATCGAATAAGGCAGATGGGGCAGAAAACATTCCATCGGAGTTTCTAAAATCATTGGGGGAAGTGGCAACTAAACAGCTATTCACACTGGTGGGTAAAATGAACGAGTCTGGTGGTATACCATCTGACTTTCGGAAAAGCACGTCCGTACAATTCCAAAGATAGCAGGAGCCAAGTGCTAGAATAATCGCACAATCAGCTTAACAGCTTATGCATTCAAGTTGCAGAAAAATGTAAAAGAAAACTGAGAAGTTGTTAGATGATTATCAGTTTGGCTTCAGGAAAGGTAATGGCAAATCGTTCAAATGGCTCTGAGCACTATGGAACTTGACTTCTGAGGTCATCAGTCCCCTAGAACTTAGAACTACTTAAACCTAACTAACCTAAGGACATCACACACATCCTTGCCCGAGATGGAGTCGAACCTGCGACCGTAGCGGTCGCGCGGTTTCAGACTGTAGTGCCTAGGTAAAGGCACCAAAGAAGCAACTCTGACGTTGTGGTTGATAATGGAAGAAATACTAAGAAAAATCAAGCCACGTTCATAGGAGTTTTCGACCTAGAAAAGGCTATGATGCAAGATGTTCGAAATCCTGCCAAAAATATGGGCACGCTATAGGGAAAGACGGGTAATCTACAAAATGTACAAGACCCAAGAGTGACCTATAACAGTGGCAGACCAAAAACTAAACGCACGGATTAAAAAAAGTGCAGGACACGTTTGTAGTCTTCCTCACCTGTAGTTCTAGTGGGATTATAATCCAAGGATATCAGTGATAAGATTCCCTGATGTCATTGCTATCCTCAGTGATCTGTTGAATGGTTTGAACAGTTTAACGAGTAAATAATGTGGACGGAGAGTAAATCGAAGAAAGACGAAAGTGATAAGTAGCGGAAGTGCGAATGGCGAGAGACTTAACATCATGATTGGTGATCACGAAACAGATGAAGTTAAGGAATTCTGTTACTGGGTAGCGAAATAACGCATGAGGGACGGAGCAAGGACATAAAAAACAGGCTTGCACTGGCCATGAGATGTCTACTAGTAGCCGGCCGTTGTGACCGAGCGGTTCTAGGCGCTTCAGTCCGGAACCTCGCTGTTGCTACAGTCGCAGGTTCGAATCCTGCCTCGGGCATGGATGTGTGTGCTGTCCTTAGGTTAGTTAGATTTAAGTAGTTCGAAGTCTAGGGGACTGATGACCTCAGATGTTAAGTCCCATAGTGCTCAGAGCCATTTGAACCATTCTTGTCTCCCAGTATCGCACATCGACCTTAAATTGAGGAAGAAATTTCTGCGAATGTACCGCTGGAACACAGCGTTGTATGGCAGTGACATATGGACTCTGGTAAAACGGAACAGAAGAGAATAGAAGCATTTGAGATGTGGTGCTACAGAAGTATGTTGACAATTCTGTGGACTGATAAGGTAAGGAATGAGGAGGTTCTCCAAAAAATCGGCGGGGATTGGAATTTATGGACAACACTGACAAGAAGTGTCAAGATGGTAGAGCATCTGTTAAGAGAATAGAGGGAATGACATAATATTTTGAATAGGAACCAATGTCGGGAAAAGTACCTTTCCCGTGCTACAGCTGTTTCCAAACATGTTTGTGTGGTATCGATAGCTACGGTGGCACTGCTTAGGTTGGCACTACGACAGACACCGACGACAGCGACCTTTAGCCGGCGCTGGAGAACTCTGTGAGCATCGCTACAGATTCGGCCCATTTGATCAGGTGCAGCCAGCCAGGACACTTCGTTTGAGCATCGCACCTACGTACAAAGTTATGTAATCGTTTATCACCTTGTTTTTGCACCAGTAAACCACGTTCTTGCAGTACCGACTTGTATTACCTCTTCCCGTTCCCACCAACGCGCCGCCTCCCAGGCGGGATACAAAAGTTTGCTAGGTAGGCATGCAGCAGGTTAGTCATGGTGCAGGGTGGTTACTTAGAACTGGCTGATGTCATTTGACATCTGTCCTACCTCTCACCCGGTTCGAGCCTCATTCACGTGTCTGTGAGTGCCTGAGCAACATGGTTGAGTACACGTTTGCAGAATACACCCACATCATCCTTCTGAATGGCGAAGCTCACGGTGATGGAAGAGCTGCGCGTCGCCTTTATGAAGTTCGTTCTCCACAACGCCCGACTCCATCGCATACCCTTTCGCCACAATTATGCAACGGCTTGAAAAGAAGGTAACTTCACCGTCAGCAGGCGTGATTGTGGTGCAACAAGGAGACTCCGCACACCCGACTCGGAAGATGCCGTACTGTCGGACAGTGCTCCAGTTCAGAATATTATCTACCCATTCGTCTGTACAATTCCTTCGAATACATTGTAGGCGGCTGTTTGGAAACATGTTTACGGCCGAAATATAAAGAGAAGGAGTGGGATTTATGAGGCTGCATGCCCGAAATTTGTTGAGGATGTGAATCCATGAACAAATAAATAACGTCCAAAAGCACTTAATTAAATTGTTTGTCGGAGTCTTTCCACTTCGGTACAGCTTTCTGACACTGAAGAAAAAAAATGGAAGGTCATGGCATTCAACACTGGTGTTCAAAACCAACAGTAGGTCTGGTGATAGCCTTAGTTGCTTCCGACATCTCCTTTACGTGGTGCAGCATATACTGTTTACTATCAACGCTCTAATAAAACAACTTATGAACATTCATTATTGCTTCTGGTTTATGGCAAACAGGATTTATTCTGCGATATCATCCTCCAAGGAGACATTCCAGAAAAGGATTTTCGCATTATCCAAAGTTCCATTAACAGTAATCACTTTAATTAGATCAAGCATTTTACTTTCAGTGAACAACACGGATCAAATCAGCGGACGAAAGACGCCTGTTGTAAGTAACTATAATATAGGTAGCAACTATTCCACGAGAATATCACACAGAAGCGCCACCCTAACAGTGATACCTAATAAGAACCGACTCCAGAGTAACAAAGTTGTCGCAATACGTTTAAGAACAAAATTGTAGACGGTCTTACATTGTACTATACTATATTATTCGTGGCTCTCTAATTATGTCTATATACACTATGTGATCAAAAGCATTCGGACACCTCCAAAATCATAAGGTTTTTATGTTAGGTGCATTCTGCTGCCACCTACTGCCAGGTACTCCATATCAGCGACCTCAGTAGTCATTAGACATAGTGAGAGAACAGAATGGGGCGATCCGTGGAACTCACGGACTTCGATGATGGTCAGGTGATTGGGTGTCACTTGAGTCATACATCTGTACGCGAGATTTCTACACTCCTAAACATCCCTGGGTCACTGTTTCCGATGTGATAGTGAAGTGGAAACTTGAAGGGACGCATACAGCACAAAAGCGTACAGGCCGATCTCTTCTGTTGACCAACAGAGACCGCCGACAGTTGAAGAGGGTCGAAATGCGTAATAGGCAGACGTTTATCGAGACCATCACACAGGAATTCCAAACTGCGTCAGGATCCACTGCAAGTACTATGACACTTCGTCGGGATGTCAGAAAACTTGGATTTCATGGTCGAGCGGCTGCTCATATGCCACACATCACGCCGGTAAATGCCAAACGACGCCTCGCTTGGTGGAAGGAGTGTAAACATTGGATGATTGAAAAGCGGAAAAACGTTGTGTGCAGTGACGAACCACGGCACATAATGTGGCGATCCGATGGCAGAGTGTGGGTATGGCGAATGCCCGGTGAACGTCATCTGCCAGCGTGTTTAGTGACAACAGTAAAATTCGGAGGGGGCGTGCACCCCTTGTTGTTTTGTGTGGTACTATCACAGCACGGGCCTACATTAATGTTTTAAGCACCTTCTTGCTTCCCACTGTTGAAGGGCAATTCAGCGATGGCGATTGCTTCTTTCAACACGATCGAACACTTGTTCATAATGCACGGTCTGTGGCGGAGTGGTTACACGATAATAACATCCCTGTAATGGACTGGCTTGCAGAGATTCTGACCTGAATCCTATAGAACACTTTTGGGATGTTTCGGAACGACGACTTCGTGTCAGCCCTCACCGACCGACATCGATACCTCTCCCCAGTGCAGCACGCCGTGAATAATGGGCTGCCATTGCCCAAGAAACATTCCAGCATCTGACTGAACGCATGTCTGCGATAGTGGAAGCTGTCATCAAGGTTACGGTTGGGCCAACACCATGTTGAATTCCAGAATTACCGATGAAGGGCGCCACGAACTTGTAAGTCATTTTCAGCCAGGTGTCCAGATGCTTTTGATCACATAGTGTAGTTGCTACATCCACTATTTTAGTAATCTGTGGTAAATGTTGTCTTTCTGTTTGGTAACACTGCACAGCCTATCTATTCTGGAGAGCATTTTCCATGAACATTCTCCATATACGTCATGTAAAAGGAATGATGGTGTTTAACTTCCTGCCAAAGTGAAGATCTCTTTTGGAGGTGGAGCAACTGCCCGTGTCTTTTTCCAAGATGTCTTTTTCCAAGACACGCTCCTGCCAGAAACCTAATCGATTTCGAAGCCTCGTGTTACCTAAACACGCATGACAGTGGCTAAATTTGAACCCCAGAGGAAATGAGGAAAGACCAAGCTGACTGGCAGAAGCATGGCCACAAAGCAGCATCTCATACTGTCTGAAATGGAAGCTAAGCAACTCATAAAACTCAGAGTTGCTTTATCTCCTTGACTCTCTCGTATCTTTTCTTCTTTTAAAAGAAATTGTGCCCCGAGCATTCGATTCTGATTTATTCTGGTTTCATATTTTCGTCCAAGTTTGCAATATCGCGGCAAATTCTTGTTCTTAATGCTTCTTTCTCTTTATTTCCTGTCTCTTTAACATACAGATTAAGCAGCAGGACTCATAAACTGCATTGCCGTCTTACACATTCGTCTTTAATTGAGGAGAAATACCAGAAATACAGAACTATGGGCAGAGTTCTGAGACGCTGGAGGTTTGGAATGGACGTTTCACTTACATACGTCGGTGCGCATATCAGGTTGTGTAGCAAAAGTCCAACATTTGACTCGCCGGCGGGAAAAGTTAAGTACTTTAGATACAGAGGCTGAATAATCGGCGTGAGTGAGTGAGATGCAAGATGAGTAACACAGATATTATAATACCAGAAACCAAGAATTACGTTGTCATCATTTCACTAGGACGCCGTCACTCTGTGCTGTCGTATTAGATACACACAGTAGACTTACACATGGTAAAGAGCTGAATCTTCAAAACCAATTTCTCTTCCGGGGAACGTAAAACTGGCGCTTTCCGCCATTAACCACCGACAGTCTCCGGTAATGGTACACTCTCCAGAAATACCTACCACAGCCGTTCACTACTTAGATTCAATAACTAGTCATTTTTCTCAGAAACAAGATAAATTCTATTCATTTCCTTTAATAAGGGCAGTGAACGAAAGTGTGAACATCTTTCAGTTTCTCCATTAAAATTTCGGGACTGAAATGTGACAATAGATAATAATCTGACACAACAAAGACGAACTGCCTTAATGTACATATAACGCAATTTCCTAATGCTTTCTTAGTTTAACTTCACTCATTAGCGCAGGAGTCGCTGGTGTTGATTCGCCTGTGAACGAACCGCATCCTCAGAGCATTTAGTTGCCCCAGTGGAAGACACAATTGTTGAGGTCCAGTATTCCAACGAATAATTTGGCTCTTTCATTCAGGCAATGGGTTCATGTTTAGGAGGAGAAGAGCCCAAATCATCATTTGATCATCTTGTATTAGGTCTTACCACAAAAGCATATCTAATACCACGATCGTATCTCGAAGACGATCGAAGGCGAAACCCTGATTCATCCTCCTTCAGCTGGTATTCTGATCGGCTTCTAATGACATCTCTGGCGTTAATATTTCTTATGAGTCTTTTACCCATCATCGTTACAACCGAGCAAGAGGAAAACTTCATATTCGAAAAATAGTTTCCTACGTCAATAAATTCACAGAGAAGGGCAATTCCTATCAACAGTCCGCCGAATCCATTTATGTGTAACTGAGAATCTTAGAAAATAAGCGGAACATTCTCCGGTTTTCTGTACGCTTTGCTGCTTTTCACCTCTCCCGGCACCAGCCCTGCACGAAAAAGGTGCTCACGTAATCGACCAAACGGTCAGTTGCCTCCACAGCTGCATACCTCCGCGCTAAGGCGTAGCAACCAGATAAATCCGGATCAAGTGGCCAGAGAGGGGTCCGTCAAGGTTACCCATTCAGTTCACAAGCAGAACGATTGCCTTAGGGTTGCCGCCAAGCCAGAACCCATGTTATTCTGCCGCAGCACACATCGCAGCCGCTGATATCGCTGTCACTGTGGACATTGGCGCATAGTAGGTGATCGGGAACTTAACGCCACTATGCCAGAATTTATGCGTGCTGATCTCAATAAATGAACTTTTTAATCACTCGTTGTTCTTTCCATATATCCCTTACATTCTTTCTGAAACAGAGGCTCTAAGCTACTTACCGCCTATGCAGCCACTGGACTAACACTGAGCTATCCATATAGACCTCTCTTGAGAATCTGCTTGATGCTCTTGAATTGACTTAACGAGCCCGAGACGAAACGATCAATTCGTCTTTTCATCTTGTCAATTTGCTCTATTAACCCCACGTAGCTAAGATTGCACACGGATGAGCTGTAATAGGGAATCGGTCAAACGAGAATTTTGTAAGCTTCCTTACTGAAGGTCCCATCGTGCGAGGTTATATTCGGACGCCACAGTGCCTCTTGTTCAACCACGTGTGCTGAAAGGTGTGCTCCGGAACACCAGCATTGTACTCTGTCGTCAAACATGCCACAGATCCACGCCTGTCCTGCTTTACAGGTTCTGTGTCGCCTAGACACGGCTTCATCGTCCTCCAACCATTTTCCATAGATGCTCACGACGGTAGCTCCCAAACAGCAGACCAGGTTCATGCTTTCCTGGATGTTCCGGGCATCGGGCCATGATAACCTGCCCCTTGCCAAACTCGTATACCTCAGTGAATTTCTCCGTTTGTGGCCATATCGTCGCAAAAATAATTCCCCATTCGTCTCTGCTCCTCTCGTGTACGAGTACTTTCCTTACCTCGTCAGGTGCCCACAACGCCACCACATGGGTTTCAGTCAAGAGGTGAACAGTGCTCACAATATTTTGGTTTATTATTGTACAGCGTGCTGTGGTCCAGATTCAGTAGACAGTATTCATTTGCAGTTAGAAATAATTGAAAAATTAGAACACAATTTTTTCCCCAAAATTCACGAACAGACTAAAATTTAACGTTGCGCCTCTCATAATTATACTTATCGACTTTATCCTACACATTGAGAACGATTCCACTACACTACCGGTCTGAGAACGTAATGTTTATTTTTCTTACCCTGCCTCTTGAGCCTAACTCACTCACAAATAACGAATGCCTTACTAAAAGTTGAAGGCGGATGCTAAATCCTAACAAGAAAATTACTCTTCAGATTCAATAACTAGCATGATTACTTCCGATTATCAAATAAATTCACACTCTAAAAATTCAAATACCTCCAGCCGTGGACTGTCCCACAGACTTGCCCACACTCGCCAGGCTCCAGTAGTATACAGAAAGTCTGGCAGTGATTTCGTGGACTCAGTGGCTCACCACATCGTGATGAGGAGCAGAAATCTCGTTAACCGAGCCTAAGATGGCTGGAAGTACGGGAAACGAAAGAAAATTAATGCTGTCACGTATCGTGTCATCTCGTAGAGCCAGAAAGGTAAAGACATCACAGACTCTTCGGCCAGCACAGGGAAGTGTACTCCTGTGCCTGACAAGTATAGCTTACCCCACGTAGTCTACATAAAACAGTTAGAAATGCCTTTGGGCATTTCGGAGATAAAGTTATATTATCTACCTTCGAAATATACTGATATTTTTATTATGTATGATCTTCGCCACGCTGAATAATGGAAGTGAAAATAACTTTACCTCATTTAAATAACGCTTTATTTTGCGACGTAAATTATGAGAATTAGAGTTTTATATGCATTAGCCTCTGCTATTCTTTCGAATTAGGTTCAAGCCAAAGTTACTGAAATAGCATCAGTTCTGTATGATTGTATTAAGATCGCGTTGAAATACGTAAATAAAGTTTCCGCTGCAAAGCCTTTATAAAACATTGGACTTTATATATTACTAACGAATCAGAATAGGATGCAGAACTGTGAATCATCGTCTTATATCCATTATATTAAAAACAATCTAGGCACGACTAAGAACATTACATAATAGTTTCTTCGGGATATCGTTCTTCTTTGATAAATTACAATGTTATCTTCGGCATTTTGCCGATACCTTACACATTTTACATCTTTTATTTCATGTATGTAACCTAAAAAAAAAACAGCTTAAAATAACAGAATAGTTAACGACTGTAAAGGGTGCGCCACATAGGCGCACACAGAACAACCCCGACTGTGGCGCTGCTGGTGATGCCAGGTTTACTACAGCCATAACTTGCAGTAAGGGAGAGTGGTGTACAATATTGGCTGAAGAAGCTCGAATACGAGAAGACAGAGGAGATACTCGGCACAAGAGCTACATCAAATCACGAAATAATGGCATGTTTTGATAGAGAATGGCATTAAATCCGGGATAGGGCAGAAACAGGGAGGAGAACCTAACAGTCTCTTCCTAATATAAAAAAACGAAAACACGACAATGCTCCAGAGATAGCTATAAATGTGGAGCAATCGGCACCTTGGACACATCGATTTGGATTGTGGAAATATACAGCGTGGGGCAAATAAAACTGGCCCAGAGATCAGAGTTCCAGGGTGCAAAGGAACACAGCAGAGGAAAGGTGGTGGTGTGTGGTTCGCGTTGGTGCTGTTGATAGGTTGGCATCGTGTAATAGGGATAGTGGCGTCTCGTTTTCTTCTTGTGTTTACTGGAGCCACTACGTTTTCTAGCGTTGTCTGTCCGCGAGTGGCAGCAGCAGCGTTATCGGGTTGGGTGTGTCGGCCGTTCGGTTGGCACAGAGCTGAAGGGAGGTCCGGCAGCGCAAGGACATACCGGGACCACTGGTGGCACGCAGGCATCGCCGGATCGAGGGGCTGTAGTTGTGAGAGCCACAACCTCATTGTCCACCGGACCCAGGACGTTTGAGTTGAGTGAACATTAACCCAGTAGTGAAACCTCCACTATTTTGAGATCAAGCCATTTGTTCGTGCATTGCTGCTCGCAGGGTCGCTGTGACGAAGAGCAATGAGTGGAGTGGAGTTGGAGAAATTAATTATCTGTCCTCCACTTCTTATTATTAATCATTGAATTCCTTGTGTTTATTCATGAAGTTCAACCAGCGGTATTTTTCTGCCTAGTGGCCGCTAACGCCCCAGTTACCTGCCCTGGAGGTTAGCGTGTTTTCGCGGCAGTGTACTTTTCCTCGCCTTGCCGCTGCTGTCCGGTAAGGCGTGTAGTTCGACAGCCTCCTTGACTGTGGTTCAGATATTTTGTTCTTTTGAACTACCTTGGTCGTAGGTTTGTTCTGCTTCTGGATGTTCTAAACACCGGATTCTGAAGACGCAGTGCTGTCCGCCGGTTCCGCTTTCCTGGGTTATTCCATCGTTGTGTTGGGTACCACATGTTAGGTATATTTTGCAAGAGTGTTGGTCTGCGGTTAAACGGTTAAACTATCACTAGTTTGAGTTGCCATCAAGTTAAGTGAATACAGCTCTTGGCTGTCTATCTCGTCGGTTATGAGGTTGACTATTCCCAGGCCGATCCTTGGAGCACTGCATGAGGCCCGCTTCTCTCTTGGTTTGATCACACTGTGATGATTGTGTGTTTTTTTTAATATTTTAGTGCTTCTTGGAGAAGTTTAACCGTTCTTAAGAATTGTTATCCAGGCCTTTACCCATTAAATTGTTTTCGAGTTATTACTATTGGAGCCTTCAGCCGGCAAATAATTTGAATTTCTGGTCAATAAGGCCTTCGGCCGTGAATGCAATTCGTCTAAAGAATTGTTTTAATTAGTTATTGTCTCTTCATAGTGAAATTTTGATGAGTGTGTGTTTCTTTTTTTAAAAAAAATATTATTTTAGTATCTCTTGGAGAAGTTTAACTGTTCTTAAGAATTTTCTATCTGGGCCTTCAGCCGCCAAATAATTTGAATTTCTGGTCAATACAGCCTTCAGCCGTGAGTGCAACTTGTTAAAGAATTTTTTTATTAGACATTATGTCTTAATAGTCAAATCTGAGAATCGTTCCTTATTGTCAACCATATTTGCAATTGGCTTCAAATTAAGTGTACATGATTTAAAGACAAAAAAAACTGAGCAACCAACGGTAACTAAGTACGGCCCCATGCACACCAAATCCTGCCTTCCCTAAATCCCATGTTTCAACTAACCAGACTATAGCAGATGTTGAAAGAGACCACCATTCCTCTCTTGGCACTTTTGGGCCCTGGTCAGCAAGTTGCTGAAGGCGGATCATAGCCTCATCTGAAATGTTCTGCTGCAGTTCTTGAAGACTGTGAGGCTTGTTGCTATACATCTTAGACTTGAGGGCTCCCCACACAAGATAATCGCACATTGGCGGATCAGGGCCAATCGCTGTGGCCGAGAGGTTCTAGGCGCTTCAGTACGGAACGGCACTGCTGCTGTGGTCGCAGGTTCGAATCCTTCCTCGGGCATGGATGTGTGTGATGTCCTTAGGTTAGTTAGGTTTAAGTAGTTCTAAATTCTAGGCGACTGATGGCCTCAGATGATAAGTCCCATAGTGCTCAGAGCCATTTGAACTATTTTTTTGCCAGATCAGGTGACCTGGGTGACCAGCAAGGGCCGCGACCACACTGACCTCTGCTAACAACTATGTCAGGCGTGAGGATCATGTAAATCTGCTCCAAGGCTCAGCCGGCTGTATGGGCAGTTGCTCCACTCTGTTTTATATAGTCACACGGTGTATGGCTATAAGCACACATTTACGTTCAATCGTATCCACTTGTCCGGGCCACTTTCATTTGCCCCAACCTTTACAAGGTCACATTACAGGAAAGGAATGTCTTTGCAATACACCTGTCCATATCATAGTAAGGAAAGAGGAGTTTCGGCACAAGCTGAACATGCTGTCAGTCAGTGTATCAGCTTACGAGCTGCAAGGCTGCATAGCGACAGACAACCAAGAAGAGGGCACAGATTGCAGCAACGAGATGCACCACAGCAGAGCATTCACTTTCAACAACCTCCGGAAAAAAACAGGAGATGAGCCTCAGGGAGGACCAAGACGTGTGTCCTGAGACCCTGACAACCATCTCCCAATCTCTTCACAGTACAACCCCTGTGAACCCCGAGTTGTGCCTCAACGCGCCATGGCTAACCATTTAGACAAATGGGGACATCCAGTTTCGTTCTGATAGCAAGTACAGAAGTTTAATGTAGTACTGTGTAGTGTTGTATAATATAGTTTTTTTAGTCTAGAATTTTAAACTACAAAATTTGACAAAATTTGTCTGTAGCAGTATAGCACAGTACAGCAGACCAGTAGCACGTGCCTTCTGGATTCCGGATGAACATGTGTCTATGCGCCAGATAGCCAAAGGGTATTATCTAGAGATTTGAAATTATATGTATTATCCTTTTTTAAGCAGTTAATTTACGATTTTTTGTCTTAAACACCATAATGTTTAGTTTTACTAACTCGTTTGAAATTATTTTAAATTTATGTGTTATATTCATATATACTAACTCATGTGCAGCATATGATATGTTCTTGTATCTAGATAACAGACGAAAAGAAAACAGCAAATAAATAATAATGAAACTAATGTCAAATTTCCATTGCATATAAATACTACGTTTTACTAACTGTAGCTGCAGCTTCCTGTAGAGGAATCAAAACCAGGAACCAAACAAATAAATGATGCATCTTAATCATCCACACAGCAAGATTCTCTTTGTATATTTGCAAACTAATCATGTATAATGACGGTCCGTCTGTATGAAACTCATAGATATATACTCCGACAACTACTGGTTTTATTTTATAACGAGTTTCGGTCCTGCAGCTCATCTTCAGATGCAAAATCATTGCTAGTCTCATTGCCAACAGAACATCCTTTCCGGCCAAATTTTGATAATGATTATTATATTTCGCCACGACCACTGACAACGCTGCTAGTGATGTCTGCGGGTAAATGAATATTTTACAAGGGGCAGACATAGAGTTCTACTTACATCACTTCAAACACATCAAACTTGAAACCTGGTAACAGCGCCAGTCCTGCTGTGTTTCATAGAACTGGTTTCCAGTTTCATAAAGATCTCGATTTGCGGAAATGATTCTCCGCTTAATCTTTTACAAGTTTTGCAATGTTGTATATGCCACTCATGTGAATACTGTGCAAAGGGGCCTAAAATTTGGGAAATGTTTCTGTCTGACGAAGTGAACAACGAGGCTTTTTGGCGCATCATCCACTTTGCTGTGGAGGCCTCTGCTTGCGTATTGTGAATACCAGTGCCCGTTTCCGGCGTCGAGTGGCAGAGGGCTCTTTTGGTCAACCAAGGGATGATCCGTCTGTTTATTCACAATGAGTCTAAGCGGATTGTGGCGAGAACCTTCTATGCTAGATTAAGAGCTTATGAGTTTCCCTTGGAGGCAGGAGTTTTCCAGAGTCTGACAGGAAGCAGTACTTCCCGCAGGAATGCTGTAATCGGAATCGATGAAAATGTATGTTCGTGAGGTTGACTGGCTGCAAGGTCGGAACGTTAGAAGAATTTTGTAGAGTTGCTTGGATCTCACAAGCCTGCGTAGACAGCTGACAGCCCTCGTGTCTGTACGGTGCTTGGCATGTGCTCTCTGAGGTGGAAACGTTAGCCGTTAGACAGCTGGATACAGTGTTTGATAAACATTACGACCTTATTAAGGTGCAAATAAGGCGAATAAATTACATTTGTTTCCTCGGAAATGTGGTGTTTTTGACCTACCGACTTTGAGCTATTATCCTATTCATATTGATGGCAGAAGTTATTAGGCCCAGATGGAAGTGATATACCGACTGTTCCCGATGTTCGTTTTCCAGTACGTAGTTCCAATCTCGAAAATTCTTTTGAATGCAGAGACAGAGCATAAGTTACTCTTTTTGGAGTAGTGACAAGTTTTATGCTCATTTTGTATGTTTGGCGTCTTTCCCTAGTTGCTCCTATATTCTTGGTGAAGTGGTTCGTCTGAACTAACTGAAAGACTGTTGGTATTGTACCGCAAGCGCTGCTTTTCTTTTTATTTGTAAAGCCTTTGCAGTGGCCTGTAATAAAAGTTTGTTTTTGTACAGAATAACTGCGTTATGTAATAATTACAGTTTTTGTAATTCTTTTGTTGTTAGGAAGGAAACAACTTTTTGTAGCACAAATTTCGTGAGTTATATTACTATTTGTTTCTACTTACGATTTGTGATTTTTTTAGTGCATACGTACCGCCTTGGAGCCGTACGTAGTTCATCTGAGTACCCAGAGTGTCCGATCTTCAGAGTTTATCGAGCAAATTTCGACTTAACACCCCTTTTTTATATCCATTTTGTTTTGGTTTACTGTGTTCACTGTATGCAGTGTTGCCAACTGTAGCTCTGTGTCTTCCGTTCGTCTTTTGTTTGTTTTGTGGTGTCTGTATACAGTTTAATGTTCTTTCGTTTGTTGTGTGTGTGTGTGTGTTTTCATCTTGTTTCGAAGGTCAAAGTGAAGTTGCCAGACCGTTTTAGTAGCTTTTAGTAACGTGGCAGTGAAGAGATGATCCTTGTCCGCCAGTAAACGTGTTCTAGTAAATCTTGTGAGCAGAATGTGGCGTAATTTGACCCGCACGCTGAGAGCGCGTGATTTCCGGGCGTTGCCGCGGAAGAGGCTTCGAGCGATGTACGGAAGCTGGAAGTAAAAGACGAAGAAACATTGGAGGCCATGACCGCCGAGTCTTTCAGGGTGTCGCCTCATGGCTCACGTAAATCAATAATTCCGAAAACTGGTTTAGCGCTACTACAGCTTAAGATGTCACGGTTTTCGTAACTGATTTTTTAGTGCCTAGTTAATGTAACGACGAACGTCGTAAACAGGGGAGGACGTATCTGGTCAGCTGATATAAAATCCGGAACGTAAAACTGTTCTTAGGAAACAGGCTCCGGTCCACTACGTTGAGAACCTGGTCTGATACTGATTTTCCATTAGAGATTCTCTCTTTTTGTCCTTTTTACATTTTTGTATCCTCTAAGCCAATGTTTTGCCTTTAAAAATCAGTGTATCAGCTACCTGAAAGTATGTGAGCACTGAATAGAAACTGGATGCAACAGTATCGACATTTGCAGCGATCTTCTGTTATATATTGAAATAGCCCTCAGAATTTCTGCTTTCTTGCAATCATTTGTCACGAGGTAACTGTCTCGTCGTTACGTATGGAAGAAGTATTAAAGGTAATATGGAACTAAGGTATAGGATAACAACTAGGGAACGATATTCGTCCATTCATCATTGCGATGCAGCAATATAAGATATGGTACTGAAAACTGCTGCTCTAAACAGTTTCAGAAAAGAAAAGTTAGTGCCGTTAGTCTGTACGTAAAAAGACCAGAAATCAAGTAAATCAACAGCTCATGTGCTCTGACTCCTTTTAACACCGTAACAAGTCTGATGTCTACACCATGATGTTGGAGTATGGTATGCTGATCGAGAACGTCGTGGTTTCATTTCTTCTCCTCTTCATGGTCAAATATATCTGATACTACGTCGGTCATGTGACAGCACAAGGCTTAGGCGTTGGAGCGGGGTCTTCTTGCTTAAACTGTAATGTTTAAGCATAACCTTGGATGAAGAAAAAGTTTGAATATCGCATCACTTTCAAATCTCTCGCCTCACGGTACGCGCACAGCGTATGCCATGAGCTTTGATCTGTGTGCCCTACAGGAGCCAAGGCATGGACAGTGTTTCAAGTCCAGAATGACTTTTCACTCTTCAGCGGAGTGTACGCTGATATGAAACTTCCTGGCAGATTAAAACAGTCTGCCGGACCGAGACTACAAATATAACTTGAGACCTTTGCTTATCGCGAGCAAGTATTCCACCGACTCAGCTACCAAAGCACGATTCACGACCCGACCTCACACCTTTATTTCCGTCAGTATCTCATCTCCTACCTTCCAAACTTCACAGTTCTCCTGGCGAACTTGCAGGACAAGTACTGCTGGAAGGAAGGCAAAAAAGTTCGATTCTTTCCGGCACATACACTCCTGGAAATTGTAATAAGAACACCGTGAATTCATTGTCCCAGGAAGGGGAAACTTTATTGACACATTCCTGGGGTCAGATACATCACATGATCACACTGAAAGAACCACAGGCACATAGACACAGGCAACAGAGCATGCACAATGTCGGCACTAGTACAGTGTATATCCACCTTTCGCAGCAATGCAGGCTGCTATTCTCCCATGGAGACGATCGTAGAGGTGCTGGATGTAGTCCTGTGGAACGGCTTGCCATGCCATTTCCACCTGGCGCCTCAGTTGGACCAGCAATCGTGCTGGACGTGCAGACCGCGTGAGACGACGCTTCATCCAGTCCCAAACATGCTCAATGGGGGACAGATCCGGAGATCTTGCTGGCCAGGGTAGTTGACTTACACCTTCTAGAGCACGTTGGGTAGCACGGGATACATGCGGACGTGCATTGTCCTGTTGGAACAGCAAGTTCCCTTGCCGGTCTAGGAATGGTAGAACGATGGGTTCGATGACGGTTTGGATGTACCGTGCACTATTCAGTGTCCCCTCGACGATCATCAGTGGTGTACGGCCAGTGTAGGAGATCGCTCCCCACACCATGATGCCGGGTGTTGGCCCTGTGTGCCTCGATCGTATGCAGTCCTGATTGTGGAGCTCACCTGCGCGGCGCCAAACACGCATACGACCATCATTGGCACCAAGGCAGAAGCGACTCTCATCGCTGAAGACGACACGTCTCCATTCGTCCCTCCATTCACGCCTGTCGCGACACCACTGGAGGCGGGCTGCGCGATGTTGGGGCGTGAGCGGAAGACGGCCTAACGGTGTGCGGGACCGTAGCCCAGCTTCATGGAGACGGTTGCGAATGGTCCTCGCCGATACCCCGGGAGCAACAGTGTCCCTAATTTGCTGGGAAGTGGCGGTGCGGTCCCCTACGGCACTGCGTAGGATCCTACGGTCTTGGCGTGCATCCGTGCGTCGCTGCGGTCCGGTCCCAGATCGACGGGCACGTGCACCTTCCGCCGACCACTGGCGACAACATCGATGTACTGTGTAGACCTCACGCCCCACGTGTTGAGCAATTCGGCGGTACGTCCACCCGGCCTCCCGCATGCCCACTATACGCCCTCGCTCAAAGTCCGTCAACTGCACATACGGTTCACGTCCACGCTGTCGCGGCATGCTACCAGTGTTAAAGACTGCGATGGAGCTCCGTATGCCACGGC
This sequence comes from Schistocerca serialis cubense, assembly GCF_023864345.2. Lineage (NCBI taxonomy): Eukaryota > Metazoa > Arthropoda > Insecta > Orthoptera > Acrididae > Schistocerca > Schistocerca serialis. Next base: position 1,024,679,651 of record NC_064639.1, read on the forward strand.
AAACTGGCTGACACTGACGGCGGCGGTGCACAAATGCTGCGCAGCTAGCGCCATTCGACGGCCAACACCGCGGTTCCTGGTGTGTCCGCTGTGCCGTGCGTGTGATCATTGCTTGTACAGCCCTCTCGCAGTGTCCGGAGCAAGTATGGTGGGTCTGACACACCGGTGTCAATGTGTTCTTTTTTCCATTTCCAGGAGTGTAGTTTTAATCTTCCGCGAAGTTTCAATGTTTGGAGTACTCATCGTCGGATTCTACACGGCGAAGGACGTCCTCCTCAAAGTCGAGAATGCGGCGTGTCTATGGAGCACCACACTCAAACTTCATAGTTGCGAACGCACCAGTTTCTCATGGCCGCTGTTGTAGTCGGACGAAAATGATATGTGGTATCATAATTACGACACGGACTTACGGCGGTGCCCTCTGCCCAGTTTCTGTGCCGTATTGTGAAGCGTGGAAGTGATCCCATCTTATATCCCAATGGTGCATTTCCGAACACGAGTTTCTTGAAAACATTACTTACGAAGTTCCCTCGAAAAGCCCTAGAAGCCTGTAATAGGAACAATGAAACACTCTGTACATTGGTCAGGAACAATCCCCGCTGGGAGGATTCATTACTCGGACTAGAGACTAGTGAGACGAGCGAGGTCTCATTGGTTAGCTGTGATGCCATCTTCATGTCATGTATTCATCGGCTGAAGGATGTCGCTTGTTGCCCGGACAAGTTTCTCAAGAATGAAAAACCTGTGCCATAAAAAGACTATGTGATATGCACTTCAATATTAGGTAATACGATTCTGGTCGAAAAGCGAATTAATTTCCGAGTAACGGAACTACTGAGTCGAAATCGAAACTAAAATCATCATCTCGCCTTTTGAGCATTAGAGTATCTGAAATGTTTACACATTTACGTCATCAATCGAACAATGACAAACTAATTCTGTGAGGGATAACCACTGTTGCTGTTTGGTTTTCCAGCCGAAATGTGAGAATAACATAGCTGGCAATTATAAATACTTATCTATTGAATGGTCGTAGAGAAAAAGATGAGTAAATTGGTTCAAATGGCTCTGAGCACTATGGGACTCAACTGCTGTGGTCATAAGTCCCCTAGAACTTAGAACTACTTAAACCTAACTAACCTAAGGACAGCACACAACACCCAGCCATCACGAGGCAGAGAAAATCCCTGACCCCGCCGGGAATCGAACCCGGGAACCCGGGCGTGGGAAGCGAGAACGCTACCGCACGACCACGAGATGCGGGCAAAAGATGAGTAAAAAGATTTTAAAACCGACACAGTCTTTCGCCACATCAGTCTGTCCTTTATGTCAGTGACAAGGCGTATATCCGAAGGCATCTTTCGATTCTGAGCAATAGACAACCGTCGTGTACTTAATAATTTCCATCGCACCGATCCTGCATAGCTGTCCGGTGCAGTACAGCCGATTTTGACGTTTGTGGTCAGTAAGTTCTTGAGGAAAATTTTTTTGTAACAGTAACTGTGACCTAGCATCGGTATTACGTGAATTGCTGCAGATCCATCCGAGCTTCAGATTTTGCAGTCAGTGTTGTGTGGTCTTACCAGAATGTTTTCAAAGCCTACATTTCTCGTCATTTATTCTCATCTTTCACAGATATGTTCACGTTTTTTATATGAAATTCAGCATGGAAAAGAAAAGATGGGTGGGAATTGGTGACTTCCAGCCGCACCTGAGGCACTGTGGTAACGCAATGACGGAAGAGAAATTAGGTGTCGGGTCAGGACTCGAACTCTGATTTACCGTTTCTCATAAGAGGTTGCCTTAACCGCTTCGGCCATCTGTACACGCTCCCTGACGTACTCAAATTTCCAACTTACCGTACGGTGCAATGTAGCATCCCCCATTAATCCCATAACCCCCTACTCTCACGTTATTGATTCCGGTACGGGTTCAGACGATATTAGCGCGTCCGCACTGAAAGAGGCGCCAAGAAGGCGTCGCGGTCTGTGTTCTGCCAGACGTGTTCAACAGAACTGACATCACTCAAATATATACGTTCCTCATTTTGTGGTGACATTCGTTGGCCCACGTAGTGATGTGATTTGAGTTCATGGGAACTAATTGTATTCAAGTGGCCGTGTAACTACTGGACACTTGCAGAAAGCAATACAAGAAGTCGCGACAATTCTACACGCCATCCCTCACAAATACATGGGCAACTCTCCAACTGATTGTCAGTGATGGCTGTGTAATGCCCAGTGAAGCACACTGAACATCTGGCAGGGCACCAGCACCGAGAAACAGCAAGGAGTAGTAACAGCAATGCAGCGTGCACTCCAGAGTTCTAACAGATGAAGCAACATGTTTACATGATTTAAAGACAACGCCTGCAATTAAACACTGACCGACACGTTTGTTTGGCAACAGTCCTAGCATATTGTCACTGTGACATTTATTCATGTAATAATCCAGGCTTTGTCTATATAAAACACTGGCCGCTTTAGTACTGATGCTTCATTTTTTTTCTTTAAAATGCAATGTGAAAGTCGACAGTCAATTCACTATTCGCTGTGTTTTCTCGTATTCTAACCATACCAGGGGGGATCATTTGTTATTGGTCACACCATATACGTGAAACCGTATTTCCTAAATATGGATGATCACTATACTGAATTAGTGTGGGCGTAATTGCAAACACATGCAACTTGGTGAATTCACTTTGATCCCTTGAGTCAGCTGCAGCAGAGACCTGAGGGCGGCAGCTGAGTCTAATTTTCAAAGCCGGCTCGAGGCACCACTCGGGCGGGACGTCACCTGAGTGCAGCGACCTTGCAATCAGTTCCGTCAGGTTCAGACCCACGTGTAAGGGCGTGTTTGTTCCAATTTTAGACGTTTAACCTGTGTTGTCACCGCCAGACACCACACTTGCAAGGTGGTAGCCTTTAAATCGGCCGCGGTCCGTTAGTATACGTCGGACCCGCGTGTCGCCACTATCAGTGATTGTAGACCGAGCGCCGCCACACGGCAGGTCTAGAGAGACTCCCTAGCACTCGCCCCAGTTGTACAGCCGACTTTGCTAGCGATGGTTCACTGTCCACATACGCTCTCATTTACACAGACGACAGTTTAGCGTAGCCTTCAGCTACGTCATTTGCTACGACCTAGCAAGGCGCCATATTCAGTTACTATAATTACTTTGTGAATCATGTACCGTCAAGAGCGACGTTCATCATTAATGGATTAAAGTTAAGTATCAAACTAATTACGCCCGCTTTCTGAATTCTAATTCCTTCTCATGTTCCAGACATCACCTCAGTATAGTTCTTCCCTCCTCACGCCAGTCTGCGTGAGATAAACGCGTGCATTTCGGCCTCCACTAGTAACACGGTGTTGGCTCTTCGGCAAACACAACATATCCGACGGAAATTTTTGAGCAAGAAGGAACAGGCGTTGTGTCTCCTGTCTCCTGATCGGAGCAGATGCCTGGTACCACTGAAAATTTCGTCTTGTTGAACGGTCGGTGCGCCCCGTCCATGTTTTTTCGGTCTCTCTGCGCTGAGGCCTTGGCAGACTGGGTTTTGTAGAGAATTAGCCAGCCGCAGGACTGTCGCAGAAGAGTCGCTGAGGTTCTGTGTGATAAGTACGATGAGCTGTTTCCGTGCGGACTTAGCTGCGATTTTGCCTGGGAGTGAGTACAGATTTCTCGAGTCAGGAACTCTCTGGGATTTTAAAGTCCCCTGTTAGAAGCGGTATGGGGTTCTCACAAGTGATAATTTTGCTAGCATTTAACTAGAGTCAGTTGGGACCTAACTGTTCCTCATCTAGTCACGATTCACTTTGTGCTTCGTGATCCCGATTGAGTTTCGTGTTTCTTTCTGCTCCGAGTCACGAGTCAGTTTGCACGACTAAGCTTTCGCTAGAAAATGGAGAAATTATCTTCGGTTATTCTGTGAATATTTGTCTTTGCGAGTGAGTGCACGATCGTCCATGTCATGTCCCTGAACCACCCCATTCCTCGCTCAGTAATAATTATTAATACAGGTAACCCTTACGGAACCGTAGTGTTAGGATTTTGTACATGTTCCATGTTTAATAAAGATCAGGGGTATGTTCCAGTTCGTAAATAAACATCCTTTAAGCATCAATTTAGTTCGTTAAGGTTTTCCCCAATGTGCATACGAGCAGGCCTTCCCTCCTTTTGTGATAGCCAACTTCATGAACCGTACAAATCAAAGTTACGGAGAACCATTTAGTAAAGTTTAATCCCTATTCTATCGATCTAAAGTCCGGTAGTTAGATTTCTGTTGCGTGTTTTCTTTCCTTTCCGATAGAACCCCGAGCTAAATTCACTTAATATTTCTGGGACTTCAGACGAGTAGCGATTCAGGGGAAGTTAGAGGGCGTTAAGCCCTGCTTTGTTAAACAGGAAGCTAGTGGCTACGAACAGTCCATGTTGCATGGCGAAAGAAAGTCACACCAAAGAACCAATTACCAATATTTAAATATTTTGGTTAGTCAATAAACAAGGGCATCTTTTAAATGATGTGTGCCTGTTTTGAAACTACATCATCTCGTTGACAAATTATGAATCGTTAATACTGGTGCCTTTTAAAACAAAATACCATACATGGCACAATTTTTTTTCTGTCTTTTCGTTTTACCGTAGAAGTTCAATTCTGTGGGAGAAGCTTTCATAAAATTTGTTTGTGTTGTTCGTAATATCACAGAACTCGCTGTCCAATAACAAATTTATTCAGATTGTCAGTGGGATATTCACTGTGTGAACTTCGCTTCTTCTTCTTCTCTGGAGTGAATACGTAACTCTGATTTCGTTCGCCATTTTGTTACTCCTGCCGTTATTTGTAAATCATCGACTTACACACTTTTACTGCATGCACGTTCCGTCACCTTTTCCATCAGCACTCCTTCCACGTTCTCCTGGTCATTGAATTTATGACGCTAAGTGAAAGCCATCGCGGCTGGCCGTGGAGACATTTTCCGTGTTCGCTTTCCATCCTTTCACTATGAAGTGACATGCTTGCCGCTTCGAAATGGACACGACCAAGAACACGTTTGTCGAGCAATAAGTTGACAACGGTAATTAAGTGTTGGCTTCCAGCCACGTGAAGCCACAGTGAGATGCAGAGAAAGTCGCCAAATGCCATTATAGTCCAGACGGACCATAACTCAAGACAACGCAGGAACGATTTTTCAGAACGCTTTTTGGGAAACTCCAAGTTATTAAGGAATAAATCGAATGGCGAGACAAATAATTGGAGCTGGCCCACCAGTCGTATGGAAACGCCCAAAGAACATTTCGCAGTACGCTTGGGAGAGATTCTCGTAGCATAAATACACTGAGGTGAGAAAGTCGGCCGGCCGGTGTGGCCGAGCGGTTCTAGGCGCTCCAGTTTGGAACCTCGCGACTGCTACGGTAGCAGGCTCGAATCCTGCCTCGGGCATGGATGTGTGTGATGTTCTTAGGTTAGTTAGGTTTAAGTAGTTCTAAGTTCTAGGGAACTGATGATCTCAGATGTTAAGACCCATAGTGCTCAGAGGCATTTGAACCATTTTTTTGAGAAAGTCATGGGATACCTCCTAACATCGTGTCGCACCTCCTTTTGCCCAGCGTAATGGGCATGGACTCAACAACTCGTTGCAAGTCGACTGCAGATATTGAGTTATGCTGCCTATGTCGCCGTCCATATTTGCTTCCCGGGTTCGATTCCCGGCGGGGTCAGGGATTTTCTCTACCTCGTGATGGCTGGGTGTTGTGTGCTGTCCTTAGGTTAGTTAGGTCTAAGTAGTTCTAAGTTCTAGGGGACTGATGACCATAGATGTTAAGTCCCATAGTGCTCAGAGCCATCCTCCATATTTGCGAAAGTGTTCTCCGGGCAGGATTTTGTGCACGATCTGATCTCTCGGTTCTGTCCCATAAATGTTCTATGGGATTCATGGAGGGCGATCTGGGTTGCCAGATCATTCGCTCGAACAGTCCAGAATGGTCTTTAAACCGTTAACATGGCGCACTGTCAACCACAAAACTTCATTTCTTATTTGGGTACATGAAGTCCATAAATTGCTGCAAATGGTCTCCAAGTAACCGAACATAACCATTTCCAGTCAATGATCGGTTCGGTTGGACCAGAGGATCTACTCCATTCCACGTAAACACAGCCCACTCTTTTATGGAGCCACCACCTCCTTGCACAATGTCTTGTTCGATTCATGGCAATGTAGGACTGCGCCACAATCGACCCCTATCATCACCTCTTACCAGCTGAAATCTGGACTTACCTGAACAGGCCACAGTTTAACAGTCGTCTAGGGTCCAACCGATATGGACACGAGCCCATGAGAGGTGTTGCAGGTGATATCGTAGGCACTCGCGTCGGTCATCTGCTGCCATAGCCCATTGACACCAGATTTCGTCGCACTGTCCCAAGGGATACGTTCACCGTACGTCCCACATTGATTTCTGCAGTTATTTCATGCAGCGCTGCTCGTATTTTAGCACTGGCAACTTTACACAAACGCCGCTGTCTCTGTAGTTAAGTGAAGGTCGTCGACCACTGAGTTGTCCGTTGTGAGAGGCAATGCTTGAAATTTGGTATTCTCGGCACACTCTCGATACTGTAGATCTCTGAATATTGAATTTCCTAACTATGTTCCATGCATCTAGCTCTAGATACCGTTCCGCGTTCAACGACTGATGATACCCGTCGCAAGACCACAATGATGTAGTAAACATTTTCACGTGGTTCGCCTGAGTGCAAATGACAGCTCCGACAATGCAGTGCCTTTTTTCACCTTGTGTATGCGATACTTCGCTTCTGACTGGAGTGTCAGTCATTGAGAGTAACTGTTGCTGACGATGGAAGCTCGGCGCAGCCCTAGACCGCAGCCATAGGCAACTGGTACCCTCGCTAGTGAAAGCGCAGAGCTATCACCTCGCCCCGCCTTCTGAGTGAAATGCACAGCAGCACTCATAAAAGTTCGGCTAACAATGTCACTTTTGTAAATAGGTTTATCAGGCGAGACGCTGGATGTCATTGTGAAATTTCCACAATATTTCGTCGGCGCAATTGACCTACATCTTCAGATACAGAAAACACAATGCTGAGGTTGTCACTGAAGCCTCCCATTTATGCCAGTCTGAGAAGAAACTGCTCGGGCGTGAACACACCAAATTCGGTGACCAATAGCGCAGATATCCTGATCAATAGACAGCAGACTCTGTCCGTCATTAGATGCGGTGCCATCGACTGCCGCAGCCACCTTTGTCGAGAGTCGCTTGCCAATACACGTATATACGTATACTAGTCCGTCGGGATAGCCTCAGGCAATAGAATGTTACATTTGTCTCAGAACTAAAGCCCATCAGAATTGGCCATGATATTTTTGTTACATTCTTGGTCATACTATTCTACGTTTTTAATGTGTGATTGAAATATATTGTGTCATTATCAGTTTCGAAAAAGGAAACTGAAATAGTTCCAGCTATGATTCAAGGGAGGCGTACAACTTGTAAACAAAACAATATAAACACAATATATTTTCGTTACTAGAACCTGATTCACATAAATATTTTACTTTTTTATAGATTATAAATGTCTCATTCAATTGCAGATTATTTCATATCTAATGAACATAATTTACATAAATTCGCATCACATTGTGAAAATTTCATTCGCAGTAAACACTCTATTGATGTCAATAGAGTGTTTACAGCAAATGAAATTTTTTGTTCTTGTTTAATTTCATCTATACTTTTCTTCAGAATGTGGAAGCTATTTCTAACACATCTTACAAGGAACAAAATCGTGCGCCTTATGTTCGTTGTACCCAACAGACACACACATTTAACTGTTCTGCGCAAATCTACCCACACCTTTCACTAGCGGGAAAATTTTTCTCTGCCTCGAGGAGCAGTTTAACTAAAGAGGTATATCATCAGGTTACACATGGTATCTGTACGTTAGAGCGCTTTGGGTAACAATAACTAACAACGCTCGCCCCCATGTTTTGTAACACCAGGCACACAGAATATTTAAGTTGGACAGATACGACAGACGCTGGAATATCATACGTTTTTGTGATTTAAATATAAAAGTGTTTTTGTTTATCATAAATCACATCGAGTGTATGATAAGTATAGTATTAATCACAGTACTGAAACAGTTGGAATGTCGTACGTAGGTAATATCAGCATCTTTTCACTTCTAACATTTCTTGTATGTAAGCGTCTTATATGTCAAATTTCTACATCGTATTTTCCGGATCTTCATAGTCATCTGCAACGTCAGACAGACGATTTTTTTGAAGTACACCTCTTTACTGCATTCAGTGTATCCCATTGTACCGACAGTACATCTGTTTCTCCAGAGTTAAATTACAACCAACTACAACATGCATACGGCTTATGTAGGCATATAAACTCTAATTAAATCACTCTTTATTGTTTTGTACAGAATTCCTTTAAAAAAAAGCGCTAACACAACGCTAAGTAAGCTATATAAAGCGGCAACAAGTGATGACCTATAAAAATCCTAATGCAATATGACACGAAACATGAAAGTGCTTTCTTCATTAGAACTGCTGAAAGCCACTCAAGAAACAACATGACACTAGAACAAAAGACGCTGACCCACATAACTGGAATTCTCCTTGATCGCAACCATAGTGAAGTCTTCGATACAGGTACTGAAAAGTTTATTTACGTCTACGCTACTAACGTCTGCTCTCTCTATAACGACCAACGACTTGTATAAATAGATCTCTTTGATAAATTGGTAGGACGGAACTCACCAGCACGAAATCCGCGAAACGCCTTTCAATTATAAGGTGTAATACCGATAACTAAAAGGTATAAAGAAATTGTCTTTTATCTGTAGGGTGACTTATACATGTAATTACACAAATGAGCGTGCTTACATTACAGTTAAGTCACCAGAATAATGCAACAGCTCGCATATCGCGAACGTCGCACTTGTGCAGGCAGCGAATGAAGAATAATTGCGACGGGCAGCAGAAAATGTTGTAAAACAAACAAAACTACACGGTTCCACACTAGTAGACGATTAGTATCACACAGCATGACGCAGAAAAACATAGCTTCAAATATGTCGGCGCCTGGATTACGTCTTGATTACTATATTCAAAGACCAAAGGAGCTACATATGTTACCAGAGATCTTAGAACTTATTCTGAACTGAGACATATTTCGAACAGAATGACTTCGTCCATGCCACACAGTATAGAATCCGAAAAACATTGGTCATCAGAAATTTTTGCTTTTCTTAAATGACACTTAGAAAGCCATGGATCAGTGAAGTTTAGCGTATGCGGAATATCTTGACTTCTGAAAGGCATTTGAATCCGTATCATCCCACACTCTGTTAACGAAACTATACTGATAAGCGCTATAAATATATTATGACAGGACAGATAATTTCTTGGTAAGGAGACGCAGAATATTATCTTTAGTAGAGCCGTCATCAACAAACGTACAAGGTTAGTTCAGGCGTGTTCAGGGGAAGTTGCTTGAGCCGTTTTTGATCATATGGAATATCAATGGGATGGCAGACAATATTAGTAGTAACCCCAGGCTTACTGCAGATAATGCAAGTATCTATAATGAAATATTGCCTGAAACAGGCTGCAAAAATATTGTCAGCTCTTGAAAAATTTCGTAGTGGACTAAGAATAGCAACTTGGTTAAAAACTTCAGAGACTGAAATGTGCAGGTCACAAAGCGTAGAAACGCATCATCTCTTCGGGTAACAATTTGTAGGGATCATGACTCAAGCTCAGTCCTATGTAAATTGGGTGTCAGGCTACGGTTTACTGTACGGATATTGGGAAAATGCAGTCACTGTACAACAGAGATTGTTTACAAAATATTTGTGCAGTCGACTAACAGACGATATCGAACGTACACGCAGAAGAGCAGTGTATGAGGTAATAGGTTTGTTTGACTCATAAGACAGCGTCGCGGAAACAATGAAAAACGCTTGAAGGTATACGTCAAATATCTCGATAAAGACTTCTTATAAAGATTCAAGAACTAGCATTAAATGAAAAATCTAAGAATATACTACAATTTCTTATGAAGAGATCCTGTAGGAACTACAGGAGTACAATTACAACGTGCAAAGAGGCATTCTTCAAGCGCTCCATAAGCAAACGAAACAGGAAATAACCCTTCTATATGGTACAGTGGGAAGCACCCTCTTACATACTGCTCTGCAGAGTATGCACGTAAATATACAGTGCGAGTCAGGAGGAAAGGTACACGTTTTGAGGGGTAATAGCATTGGTTATCCTGGATAAAAAAACTTCATGTGGACATGTGTCCTGTTCCGAATGGTTTCCGAAATAGAAAACACTGAAAGTACATTGTTATTTATGTTCTGTATGCTTCAACAAATCGTCATTGCTTACAACAATTCGAAACGAACAATCTGATACAGGAAACAGTCTATCAAATCCAGGAAATTACCTCAAACTGGTCTATATAAACTACCTACGTTGCGGCGCACGCGCGTCGCGCGAGATTTTCAATATTCTCTCGCACTCTTCGCGCAGGCTGGAAGAAAAACGAACAGGACCTTTACTGTGGGAAATTTAGTGTAGTTCAATTTTGTACTGTAAGACGTTTTCACGAGATTTGCGGTTTTCGAGTTGTTCAAGAAAAGTGTATAAAACTGACAGTAAACGTGTTCTATCTCGGAAATCGTTCGGAATGGGATATATATCCAAAGGAAAATTTCTGTTCAGTATCACCAATACTATTTACCCTCAAAGCAAGTACCTTTCCTCCTGACTCATCCTGTAGATGTTCATGTATAGATTATGTCTGCTGATTGACTGATTCCTTACTGATATTCGGTGCATGACCTTACAATCGTCTTCAGATTTACATAACTTAACGCTGACAGTAAAAAGTTTTATTAAGGTACTGAGCAGGTGATGAAGTAGCAATAAATATTTAAATTCAAGTATTAACACAGTAGGAGAATAATGTTATAGTAACGTTAATACACACAAAATGACAGAATGACTTCCTCCATGCCAATCAGCGTATATTTAGAAAACATTGCTCACACGAAATTCGCGCTTTTCTCACAAACGTTTTTGAACCGTTTTGAGTCACCGTCTCTGATCATAGGGGGTCACAGGGTGGCGCCTCAGTAGCTGTTCTCTGTCACGTGGCCTCTGTGGCAGTGGCCCCAATCACCCCGTAAGGAGTAAAAAAAAAAATTCGGAGTGGTAAAAACATGTGTTCAATGGAGATTTAATGGCCACTCTAATTTAATTTGTTAAAAATAATCTCCATTATCAAAATTTCGATGTACTTTAATATATCATCAGCAGCAACAACAACAGCCATTTGATATGCACATTGGATAAAAGCCTCCTCCAGATATTTCCATGTACTGTGATTTCAGAGATATGAAACAACGTGGCGCCTGCATATCTTCTAATATCATTTATTGTTCTTCCATAAGTTTGCCTTCGGGGTTTTTTATTATTTATTGGAATCCAGGAAAGAACTTACGTTGTCATCTGAGATCCATCTTCCCGGCTACAGTCCAGCCCACATCCACTTTGTCTTCCTCACAGTTGTGACTCTTGAGTTTCTCCCGGCGTATTTGATAATCAAAAAATCCACGGGTGTACTGCCGGTCTATAGTGTCCAACGGGCACTGTAGACCGGCAGTACACCCGTGGATATTTTGATTTCATCACAATTGCCTCCCATTCTAATCTGTTCCATAAATCATTTATTTGCTTTCCTGTCTCTGTCAGTCATTTGGAACGTGCATGTCTTCATTAATCGGTGAGCCACCTTCAAATTTTGAACAGTCCCACTATCATGATTCAAATCTGATGATATGATCTGTTTGTTAAAGTTCATTTTCATAATATCAAAATTTCATTTATCAAAATTTATGTAGTTTATCAGTAGCACCCAACACAGTTATTACTCTTCTACACTCCTGGAAATGGAAAAAAGAACACATTGACACCGGTGTGTCAGACCCACCATACTTGCTCCGGACACTGCGAGAGGGCTGTACAAGCAATGATCACACGAACGGCACAGCGGACACACCAGGAACCGCGGTGTTGGCCGTCGAATGGCGCTAGCTGCGCAGCATTTGTGCACCGCCGCCGTCAGTGTCAGCCAGTTTGCCGTGGCATACGGAGCTCCATCGCAGTCTTTAACACTGGTAGCATGCCGCGACAGCGTGGACGTGAACCGTATGTGCAGTTGACGGACTTTGAGCGAGGGCGTATAGTGGGCATGCGGGAGGCCGGGTGGACGTACCGCCGAATTGCTCAACACGTGGGGCGTGAGGTCTACACAGTACATCGATGTTGTCGCCAGTGGTCGGCGGAAGGTGCACGTGCCTGTCGATCTGGGACCGGACCGCAGCGACGCACGGATGCACGCCAAGACCGTAGGATCCTACGCAGTGCCGTAGGGGACCGCACCGCCACTTCCCAGCAAATTAGGGACACTGTTGCTCCTGGGGTATCGGCGAGGACCATTCGCAACCGTCTCCATGAAGCTGGGCTACGGTCCCGCACACCGTTAGGCCGTCTTCCGCTCACGCCCCAACATCTTGCAGCCCGCCTCCAGTGGTGTCGCGACAGGCGTGAATGGAGGGACGAATGGAGACGTGTCGTCTTCAGCGATGAGAGTCGCTTCTGCCTTGGTGCCAATGATGGTCGTATGCGTGTTTGGCGCCATGCAGGTGAGCGCCACAATCAGGACTGCATACGACCGAGGCACACAGGGCCAACACCCGGCATCATGGTGTGGGGAGCGATCTCCTACACTGGCCGTACACCACTGGTGATCGTCGAGGGGACACTGAATAGTGCACGGTACATCCAAACCGTCATCGAACCCATCGTTCTGCCATTCCGAGACCGGCAAGGGAACTTGCTGTTCCAACAGGACAATGCACGTCCGCATGTATCCCGTGCCACCCAACGTGCTCTAGAAGGTGTAAGTCAACTACCCTGGCCAGCAAGATCTCCGGATCTGTCCCCCATTGAGCATGTTTGGGACTGGATGAAGCGTCGTCTCACGCGGTCTGCACGTCCAGCACGAACGCTGGTCCAACTGAGGCGCCAGGTGGAAATGGCATGGCAAGTCGTTCCACAGGACTACATCCAGCATCTCTACGATCGTCTCCATGGGAGAATAGCAGCCTGCATTGCTGCGAAAGGTGGATATACACTGTACTAGTGCCGACATTGTGCATGGTCTGTTGCCTGTGTCTATGTGCCTGTGGTTCTGTCAGTGTGATCATGTGATGTATCTGACCCCAGGAATGTGTCAATAAAGTTTCCCCTTCCTGGGACAATGAATTCACGGTGTTCTTATTTCAATTTCCAGGAGTGTATTTATTGGTTTTGCTACCCATCCAGTAGTAAATAATCCTAATACTATTTTTTTTCTTAGATTCGGAAAACTGGCCTTCTTTTCTAAGAGCTGGTTCAGTGGAGAAAGAAGTATTTTTCGGTAGAAAAAATTGTTCAAATGGCTTTGAGCACTATGGGACTTAACTTCTGAGGTCATCAGTCCCCTAGAACTTAGAACTAATTAAACCTAACTAACCTAAGGACATCACACGCATCCATGCCCGAACCTGCGACCGTAGCGGTCGCGCAGTTCCAGACTATAGCGCCTAGAACCGCTCAGCCACTCCGGCCGGCTTTTGGGTAGAAGGTAACACACTATGAATGGTGGGCTCCATGTGGTTCCCAAGTGTACAGCGACCGTAACCAATAAAATTACCAAATATGCAGCAACCAGTCGCAAAATCATGTTTTATTTATTCACTTTTGCAAATCGATTAACAGCTATCATCGGTGCTTTCAACCAATATGTGCCCTGAGTAGTGATACTGTCATACTGCTTAAGACAGTATTACTACTCAGGGCACATATTGGTTGAAAGCACCGATGATGGCTGTTAATCGATTTGCAAAAGTGAATAAATAAAGCATGATTTTGTGACTGGTTGCTGCATATTTGGTAATTTTACACTATAAACAGATTTTCATACAGCAGAACTGGCATTGTTTTAGCGAATAGTTCGTCGTTAGTAGCTATTATTATTGGAAGAACTCTTAAGAATACAGATCCAATTCGCCTCGCCTTACCAGTGGGGAAGTGGACTTTCACCTACGATAGCACTGAAAGCAAAAGTGAACAACTGAATGAGCTTGGGGTATGAATCATGATGTGCAACTACTTACGCCAAAAAAAAAAAAGGATTGTTAGGAATGCGTAGAACCGAACACTCCATGACTCATTAGTTTTAGATTCACTGAAGAACGTAGAAAACGCGTGAGTTGTAGTTGTCTAATTACTAACTACACTTACAGGAAACAATCGCAACACCAAGAAGTACATATACGGAAGTAGATAGGCGTGTTCCAACATCTGAAAGACGATTCTACTCAAATTTCACACCAGTCGCGTAAGAGTGTCGCTTATAGCGCCGCTATGAGGATACCAATCAGGATTGCTTTAAATACACATTGCAACGGGTGCACAACTCGTGGTATAGGAGCTAGCGTTGCTGCCTCTGGGTCACGGGGACCCAGGTTCGATTCCCGGCTGGGTTGGGGATTTTCTCTGCCCGGAGACTGGGTGTACGTGTTGTCCTCATCATTTCATCATCGTCATCATTTGTGAGAGTGACTAGATTGGATTGTGAAAAGAAAATGGACCGCTTAAAAATTGGGACTTCGTACGGGCGCTGATGACGGTGCAGTTGAGTCCCACAAAGCAATCATCATCACACTACAACGGTCGTGCCTTTGAGATTGGACATGGTGAGTTGACGTTAGTCAAGAATGCCTTTAAGGCGACAAAGACTCCATTATCAACACCTCATTGAGTTTGAACGAGGTCATGTAATAGGGCTACGAAAAGCTGAATGTTCCTTCTGTGATACCGCAGAAAGACTTAGCAGGAATGTAGCCAGTGTATATGATTACTGGCAGCGGTGGTCACGGAAATGTATGGTCGCATGAAGACCAAGCTCCGGATGACTATGTGGTACAGCTCCATGCGGCACAGCTGAGAGGGAAGACCACCGTGTTCAGTGTATGGCTCTGGTGCATGGTAATGCATCTGCAGCAGCAATTTGAGCAGCAGTTGCCACCACAGCTACTTAATGAACTGTTAAAAATCGGTTACTTCAAGGACAACTCTGAGCCATACCCTCTATAGCGTGCAATTCACTGACCCCAAGCCGCCGCCATTTGTGACTTCTGTAGTGACAAGCGAAAGGTCATTGGAGGGCACAGTGGACGTCTGTTGTCTTTTCTAATGAAACCTGGTTCTGCCCCGCTGTCAGTGATAGTCGTGCGTTGGTTAGGAGTAGGCCAGTTGATGGTTTGCAACAGACCTGTCTGCGTGCTGGACTCACTGGAAGTACACCTGGACTTACGGTCTGGGTTGCGATTACATATAACAGCAGCAACACTCTCGTGGCATCTCAGGAACTCTGAGTGCACATTTGTACGTCAGTCTGGTGATTCTACCTGTTGTGCTGCCATTCATGAACAGCCATCTAAGGGGTGTTTTCGATAGGATACGCTCGCCCACATATCGCTGTTGTAACCCAAATGCAACATTCTCTACAGAGTGTCGACCTGTTGCCTTTGCCTGTTCGATCTCCAGATCCGTCTCCAGTTGAGCACGTATGGAACATCACCGGGCGACAAATCCAGCGTCATCCACAATCAGCGTTAAACGCACCTGTATTGATCGACCAAGAGGAATGGACATGGAACTCCACTCTACAAACCGACATCCGGCGCCAGTACAATACAATGAAAAGTGAGAGGCCATCCACATGAGTGCTAAAAGGAACTCGTTAAACTTCGGTTACACGATAAATCAGTCTAATCTAAAAACCGTAAATTCAACTACGAGTAAATACCTAGCTATTACAATTACGAAAAATTTAAATTGGAAGGAACATATAGAAAATGTTATAGGGAAGGCTAACCAAAGACTACGTTTTATTGGCAGGACACTTAGAAAATGTAACAGACCTACCAGGGACACTGCCTACACTACGCTTGTCCGTCCTTTTTTAGAATACCGCTGCGCGGTGTGGGATCCTTACTAGGTAGGACTGACGGAGTACATCCAAAACGTTCAAAGAAAGGCAGTATGTATTGTATTATCGCGAAATATGGGAGAGAGTGTCACAGAAATGATGCAGGATTTGGGCTCGAAATCATTAAAAGAAAGGCGTTTTTCGTTGCTGCGGAATCTTCTCACGAAATTCCAATCACCAACGTCCTCCTCCGAATGCGAAAATATTTTGTTGACACTGACCTACATAGGGAGGAACGATCACCACGATAAAATAAGGGAAATCAGAGCTCGTACAGAAAGATATAGGTGCTCATTCTTTCCACGCGCTATGCGAGATTGGAATAATAGAGAATTGTGAAGGTGGTTCGACGAATCCTCTGCCAGGCACTTAAATGTGATTTGCAGAGTATCCATGTAGATGTAGATGTAGAACACAATTTATGCACGCTTGCATTCAACATTCTGGCGGTTACACCGATTATTAACGTGCCAGCATTTCACATATGCAATGGCTTACCTCGCACTGACATTAACTTGTGGTTCAAATGGCTCTGAGCACTATGGGACTTAACTGCTGTGGTCATCAGTCCCCTAGAACTTAGAACTACTTAAACCTAGCTAATCTAAGGACATCACACACATCCATGCCGGAGGCAGGATTCGAACCTGCGACCGTAGCAGCAGCGCGGCTCCGGACTGGAGCGCCTAGAACCGCTCGGCCACCGCGGCCGGCATTAACTTGTGATTTTGCAATGTTAATTGCTTAAATATGTTAGGTAGACAAATGTATTCCCGAAATTTCATTATTCTATGTTAATTATTTTTTGGTGTTACGATTTTTTCTGTCAGTGCAGATTAAAAATTTTGTGTCTTTATACATAAGAGTGTTCTTTTTTTTTTCATTCTAATGCTGAATTAAGTTGCGATTTTTTCTGTCAGTGTAGATTAAAAAGTTTGTCTCTTTATACATAAGAGTGATCTTTTTTTTTCATTCTAATGCTGAATTAGGCACGAAACTTTAAGTACTGGATGACATTTGATCTTGTTCAGCGAAACCGTCTCAGAAACATTGGAAAGCACTGGTGTGCGGGCAGTTATTCGATGTATAAGACGATTCAGGAGCCGCTGCATTTGTATAGTTTCTAGTGTTTGCTGGGTGCCGGGAGTCAGCGAGCTGGTGGTTATGTGGCAGTTTCCATAAGATGGTTTATGAGTGCGCGGCCGTCCTAGCTTGTGTACATGTGCGGCAGTAGGAGCTGCGTAGTGTGTTGTGCACAGTCGAGCTGGCAGTGTAACTGGTTCTAAGCTGCGTTGCAACGCTAACGCCTGCTTCTATTTTGCACAAACAACCTCAATACATCGCGCATATCAGAAGGCTGCACGTCAAGGTGTTCGACGCCAGCTATCGTGTTGCCAACGGATGTTATTTCATGGTTGTTTGAAATTAACGGTACGACATCACTGGAGTTCTTTTGGCATGATTTGTTTGTTCCTTTCTTTTTAATGGCGTTGTTGGTTAACCAGTCTGTTAATGATGTTGTGGTCCCACATGTTTAACTATTTTTTTCTGATCATTGGTTGTTGCCTGTATTGCTTGTTCCCCCATAAAATAAGGTAGAAAAACCAGCTGTTATTAGGCCTTGGCTATATCTGTAGATGTCGCGGAGTACGTGATGTCTCACAAGCAAGTTTTAGTTGATCAAGAAATCTTACAACTTCAGTGATTTATTTTACTTTCGTATCTTTAAATTTTTTTCTTACCTCAGGTGATGTTAAATTTAATAAATTATATAAAAGCTGCAATTCACATTTGTGTGTTTTGATAAAAAAATTAAAGTTGCTAATTCCAGGTATTTATCTTACGTATATTTCTAAAGGTTGATTTAACATCAGAAATTGAAAAATTAAAATTTATTAAATTTGTTACAAGAAAAAGCGTTAATGCTACTACAGTTTAGTTAAAGCACTGTTGTTATTTTTTTAACGGGACTAGACACGGGAATAAGGACATTGTAAATTTTAAATGCTTGTCCAACAGCTTTTACTTATTGTCATCACGTAGACTTTCCTGGTGTTTTAACTGATGAAATTCTTGTAGGATCTGCAGTTGGATCACACAATCATCTAGACCAGGGGTCTCCAAACTACGGCCCGCGGGCCGGACCCGGCCCGCGAGGGCCTGCAAACCGGTCCTCGTTAGCTTGCCGGTCAACCCCGGTATCCGGCCCGCCAAATATTTAGAGGTGGCACCTATACAGCCAACAATTGAGTTTCGAGGCCTATCGCGACCAATACACCCCGACATTGTCGGAGCTCTATCTTTACTAAGCAGAAGGTCATGGTCAAACTCTTGGCTATTCACAAGAAACGGACAGACCATTCTCCGTGCGATAGTGGGGGAAAAAAAACGTTAACAGACTAGTTTGGCGAAAACATTTTAAGTAAAAAAATTCTTTGCATTTTATTCTACTCACGAGTCTGGTGCAAGTCTTACAAATGGACGCCACTTCGGCGACTATCCTTAGTAATCAATCATTATGGAAGATGCCTCTTAAGCGAGGTTTCACAATTCTTTTTTACGTTGTAAAATACACATAGCAAGCAAATTGAATAAAATATTTTTATTTAAAGACAATTCAAAGAAAATACAATACCTGGTGTACATAATGATATTGGATATTTTAGCTGCAACTGATGTATAAAAATAACTGTAATTAATTTATATCTTGAAAACTCACAGTGTTAAAAAATTCACGTAAAGAAATTTAACATCTTCGTGATAATTAGTGACTTTTATGTAGCTGTAACTTTCCTTTCATAATTGAGGCGTTCGGTCGTAAAACATGGTAACCAACAAAATGAAAACTTATGGCAAATCGGTTGTTAAGTTTTGAGGAAAATATCAAATAGTTTGCTCTAACAAAACTCACATAATTATGTTACGTAGATATTCTATGTGTACTGAAAAGTAAAATTCGTCTTAGCTGCTCCTCAAACATTTTGTTTGCGAATATAAGAACTAAAATCAGAGAAAGATGCCCGTAGATACCATATTTTTCATTCACGTATGAGACTTTGCTACCTTGTTATCTGCCAGATACCATGTTTCACAACAACTGACGTTAAATGTTGCTTCTGGTACGTAGCAGTTACCACATAGATGGAACCTTACCAGGATGTTTACAGTGCAGTGGTGTAACAGCTTCAATGATATTTCTTCACCAGATCCGAAATATGATTTATAAACTGTCAGAATCTGGTTATTCGCGGACCAACAGAAGTTTGACAGACGCAGAAATTACATTCTTGGGTGCTCTAAACAATGCCTTCAGTGAAGAAACTTGAAAGAAATCTCCCTGCTGCATTCTGTACACATTAAAGGGAGGTGAGCGTTGGGCGTTTTTCAAGATCTGTCCCCATTCCTCCGGGCAGTACACATACTGAATGTGATCCCTCACATACTGCTCTACTCGGCCGAAATCTCTATCTGATGGCAACATAGTATGTCCAACTACTGGAAAAACATGTTCAACACGTTTTACACGGCCACTTGCCAATAATTTAAGACAGAGAGCGACTATTGTCCAGTTTTTATTTTGACCACAGCAGTTATCTGATATTACTTTCGATTTCTTGCACTGTATGTCATTCACGGTGAAGTGTTCCAATATGCAACTTGCAATTTCATCACTTCCTCTCCTACCAGTAGCCTCGTCCCAGTAATAAAAGCACCCTACGTAATTGGAGCAATCATGAATGCTGAGGTTGTAGCAAAACAATTTTCTTTTGTAAAATGCACGTCCAGTGGATAATTTCGGAATGGGCAACGCCTGTTGGAGATAAAACGTTAGAACAGGGCTTCTTTGTCCTCTGGGGCAACTTGCAAAATTTTTTGGCCGGCAGCAGCATGTAGGTGGTGTCTCTCGATTTTGTGTCCAATTTCTTGGACTTTAGTGTAATTTTTATCGTTTTCGGCTTATTGCAGATCAATTCTCATTGGGTCGCAGTCCTTACATGTGTCTGTCTTAGGAGACTTGAATCCTATATTAAATTCTTCCGTAAATATTCTTCTGAACTTGTCTGAAGATACAGGACTGCTACCACTTTCTGAACAGAACTGAGTATATTCTTCAAAACAACGTTTAACTGTATATTCCATAGACATAAACATCTTATAAGGATTTTTGCGCCTGGTGTAGTGACTTTCGTATTTGGGAAGTTTTGATATAAAAGTATGCACATTTTTTTTATATTGTCTTCTGAATACTTTTTCTTGTGGTGCCCATGTATGAGCGCTATTGGTTTTATTTTAAACCAAAATTTCGACTCTCTCCCTACTTTATGTGTATGTTGAAGAAAACAGTTTTACATACTTCTACTTTTTGCCTTTCAACCAAGATATTGTAAGTAATGGAAAATTTTCTTCGAGAGGGACTTCCACTCTTTTTCATACTTCTGGCAGTTTTTTTAATATCTATTAGACCAAATAGATAAGCGTTTTGGATGTTGTAGTTTCCCATTCTATTGAACTCTTCAAACACCGAGTGTCGTTCGTCAGCATCAATCTTTGAAAAACATTTTTTCTTACAAAGGCAATCTGGACCTGCTTCTGGAGGTGCTTGTGGATTTCCTTTTCTTCGATAAGACAAATAGCTTTTACCTAAATTTCTTAATTTTTTATTTTTTTCCTGTTGGTTTACCCCACGTTTACTTTTTCTAACTTTTTTGTTTGATTTTACCTGATCATCTACAGTATCCTTTTGTTTAAGATGTACCGACGATCCTGCATAACGGACTCTACTAGGCGGATTAGATTTTCCAGAAGCAGTAGGTGACCTTACATCCGCATTGTTTTCATCATGACTGTTGGTTGTAGACCGACTGGTACATGGTTCCGATTCACAATCCTGGTTGATATTAAGCGCGGTCGATTTCTGAAACAAAACAAGGAATACTTGTATCGATAAGCTCATTACCCTTCACTCTAAAAAAAAAAGTGCAAGGGATAATAATAAAAATCTCGTGTGCCTCCCGATTCTGTTGCTAGTCTATCAACTCCAAGGCACTTGGGAGGTTCTCGTATCCCCAACCTGCAAGAGAAGGGATCTACAGTTCATCGCGGAAGCCAAACCGCGGCTGTATCTGGCGTAATTCGTATCTTATTGAAAACGATCGATCCGAAGATAAACTGAAAACGCTTCGTGATCCGACCAGGATTCAATCTCGTGACCTTTGGCTTGGTAGTCAAGCGCTTAAGTCGCTACACTACAGGACGTAAGGCAAAAGTGTTGAGTTTACGTTTCAGGTAGACATATCTTCTGAAGAGCTGAGTTACACCAAGATGATAGAAAAATCCTGAGTGATTTAACCTAGTGGGTGTAAAACATGGGAACTCTAGTAGATACCGTGGTCACCTTCGCACATATTTATAATTTGCGAGTCAAAATTAAACCTATTTCGGTTATTTCTATATAATGTATTGTGTTTATGTTTTACGAAGTTTGGTTACCAAGTACCAAGTTCACATTTGATGAAAGGAACGTTCAGAATTTCCATTTTTGAAAAGTTTCAATACGGAACAGGCAGTAAAACTTGGTAAGTGCAGTACATACCGTCTTTTACTTCAAACAGATGAAGATACAAAGGCATCTGTTCTTATTTTTTTAAGGAGTAATTTGCATCCGATTTGTTTGCACTCATAAACAGGATAATACTCTGGGCTTTCATCTTCGTCATTACAGGAAGAACTGTAGTCAGAATTATTGTTAGCGCTCGAAACTTTTGATTCAAGTTCCTCATCACTACGGAACAGACTGTGTCCGGCCGCGATGTTTGTTACTTACAATGTTTTACCTGCAGTCAGCTGTCACTTACCATAACATAATACCAACATAATTTCTTACAACGTACACATCTCCCACAGATTCCTTCACCAACCTATGAAATCAGCTGTAAGGAGTCCGACGTTGCCAAAAACGCCAATTGGCAAAAATTGTTAGATACCATGTTTTACGACCGAGTGCCAAGCATACTTTGTTTAACTGAGATTGAAACAAAGCAATCTTTCGTCGAAAGGACGTAACATGCGTGTATAAATCAGGCAGAAGCTGGTTTTCACCTTGCAATTTTAAATTAAGGTCATTCATATGTTTAGTTAAGTCTGTATAAAATGCTGGCTTCCATAACCACTCACCCGTAACTCAGGCAGAGGGCGATTCCTTTAGTTCAAAAAAATTTCAGTTACTGTTCAGAGTTTAAAAAAATGGGTCAGAACTTTACCGCAGCTAAGCCAGCGCACTGCAGTATAATATGGCAAGTCGCTTTCCTCAATATCTTCAAGAAAATTATGGAACTGGCGATGACTGAGTGCATAGGATCTGATATAATTAACAACTGAAGTAACTGGCTTTAAAACTTCTGGCTTATCTAAATGTTTTCCACAACAAAGACTGTTGGTGATTAATACAATGCACTACTAATGGTTTTGAGCCACCATCATTTTCTATGGCCTTAGAAACGAGAGCAACAACAGCTTTATTTTTCCCACACACTTTTTTGCCACCATCAGTTGTAATAAATTTTAATTTCTTCCACTGAAGATTGTTTTTCTGAACTGCCCTTTCAACTCCTTTAAAAATATCTTCGCCAGTGGTCGTCCCGTGAATACTGTGAACATCAAGGAGCTCTTCATACATTTCATAATTTTTGTCAATCCCTCGAATAAAAAGTAGTACTTGAGCAGTATCTGATACATCTGTTGATTCATCCACGGCCAAAGGGAACCAGTCTAAGTCTTGATTTTTGTCACGCAGTTGTGCTGATATATTTTGTGCAATGTCATCTATTCTTCTAGCCACAGTGTTCGCCGAGAAACTTACGTTTTTAAATAAATTAACTTTTTCTGGACACATTTCTTCTGCTGTTGCAATAATGAAGTTCTTAATTAATTCACCGTCGGTAAATGGCTTGCACTGTTTCGCTACTAAATGAGCCACACGAAAACTAGCACGAGTTGCTGCATATTGTTCAGCATTTACTTTCTTAAACAGCGACTGCTGGGTTTTTACCTGGCGTTTCAGAGACTCATACATTTCTAATCGTTCGCATCCTGTAAACTTAGAGTAATTCTGAGAGTGCTTAGTCTTATAATGACGTTTTATATTGTATTCTTTGAAGACTGACATTGCTTCATTGCAAATAATACACATTGGTTTGTTGCTTAACTCCACCACGAAATATTGACATCCCCACTGCTCTTTAAAAATTCTACATGCACTGTCAACCTTTCGTTTCTTTTCCATATTTGTACAGAACCTCACAAAAGATTGTAACCTGAAAATAAAATTCTGCTATTTAATACTAGTAATACTAGGAAGTAGTCTGCCTAAACAAAATGCAATGAATTTATTTTTAAGGTACTTTAATTACAAAATT
This sequence comes from Schistocerca serialis cubense, assembly GCF_023864345.2. Taxonomy (NCBI): domain Eukaryota; kingdom Metazoa; phylum Arthropoda; class Insecta; order Orthoptera; family Acrididae; genus Schistocerca; species Schistocerca serialis. The sequence goes on from NC_064639.1 coordinate 1,024,703,207, forward strand.
AAATACTCAAAATTACACTGTAGTTCCCCTAAAAAATACAATGAAATAATACTCAAGTCGTGCTATACGTATTTCGATTTTCACATTTTCCTTGTCTCTTCGAATTCAAACTTTGAATGTCCCACATTTCGTCGTCTCACCTACTAGTACACCGCATAGAATACTAAAAAATCGTGAGAAACTCGCAACATAGACACAATCACGCAACAGAACTATCAAATATATGCTCTGGCTCTGCTACTCGCTACAAGACAACATAACTGAACTTATTGTTGCACCACTTGAAATAACAATGCGTTGACATACTCTACCTCTGTTACGTCTTGCAGTAATAGTGTTGCTAACAATGATTTTGAGATTTCGTGAACTTTGCAGGACGCTTTCGTGAAGAATGTGCAGTGACATACATTTTGTCGGTGAAATTCGCCAGAATAAAATACGCCGAATTTCGGTGAGGTACGTCCACCAAACCAAATTATGTAATAAAATAAAAATAGTAGTTCGTTTCAGCTATTGCCACAACCTTAGGTTTTTGTGATTTCATCTTTCCTTTAGCCTTACATTACGGTGATCATGGAGTGCTAGGGTGCTTTAACCCCACTAGGTAGATCTTGGCCCTTATGACATCGTGGAGAAGTCAGTGTGGCCCGCGGACAAAAACGTTTGGAGACCCCTGATCTAGACCCAATATTTCACCGCTACATCCGAGACCACCATCTTCAGGAGACAACATTGTTTAGTAATCTTGCCGGAACTGCCAGCTTTCACCATGGGGGTGCTGTAACATCACTTACGTTATGGGGCAGTAGCAACGATTTCCCGTGCGCGCGGTGTTCCAGTACGTAGCTAACACGGCTGCCGTTCACGCTTTGAGTCAGTTCTGAAGAGATTGGCGAACAGCGCTGTCACCTCAAGACGGAAATCCAGACGTACTGCTGAAACATGGTGCCTAGATGGTTGCATGATTCAGGAGTGGACCCGACAAGATTATCATCAGCTCCTACTTATTGTTGTAATAAATACCAAATGGTATCTACTCATGAAATAATGTAAGGCAGAAGGAGAACAACCAGCAAGCTCCACTTCCTCATTTTTATAAAGTACCCATATTCATTGGTTTTGCAATATTTAGCAGCTTTTTTCCGGTATTCCTTATGAACAAGCACTAAATGAATAATTTAGATTTGTTAAAGTATTTTGTCATTAGGTCATAGATATCAACTGTTCCTGATTACGATAGAGTCCTGTTAGAAACAGTGAGAAATTATGTATATGCCCGCTATGCAGAAGTGACCACTGATCCCCTGGGAAAGTAAACAATCAGTCGTATTCCCACATCGAGGGATCGAATTTAAAACTTTATGAAGAATTTCGCGAAATGTACCTAAATTTATTTTCTGTCCATACATCTACCTTCTTTCTGTCTCAATGTTCCTGGCATTCATAACATTCGTTGTGAATGTGGCCGCTGTTACATTGGACAGGCTTCGTGTAAAATGTCGGAACGTTCTACAGAACGCCAGTGCCACTTTAAATATCAAGAGACTTGGACAAATCGGAATGTTACCGATCATTCTTCAGAAACAAGCAAACACTTATGTTTTACGAGACATTAGTCTTGTACAATTCATCGTATCACTGTGAATCTGTGAGTACTGTGAGTACTGTGGTCAGATTATAGAACAACTTTAGTCGTGACAGTAACCATACCCTTAGTGTGCGAAAATGTGTTTATCTTAGCCGCTTTCCTGCTTAAATCACATGGAGCAGCATTAGCTAGGACATACAGTCGCTGTGCGTGTGTGTGTGTGTGTGTGGGGGGGGGGGGGGGGGGGGAAGTAGATCTAAAAGTCCACGTGATAGCTCTCATGGCGTCAATTTTTGTTGTGTGGGCACTGTTTCTCCATAGAAAAACGCGATACTCTCCAGCAGAATACGTAGAGTATTGGCGTCTGCACCGTAACTGCGTCGGGAATCTAGCGAAATAGATTTACTCTTGGGTCAAGTTTCTTAGTTAACTTGATGCACTGTTGTTTGAATGTCTAGTACCGATCCGGAGTGATTCCTAGACATGTTGTGTCGTAGTTATACGGTACTTCTACTCCGTCAAAAGTCACATGTAGTTTCCTTTGAGCTTCTTTGTTATTTGAATGGAACCCAGTAATCCCAGTTTTATTTGGGTTAGGGTGAAGTCTTCATTTAGGGAAATAATCAATCAGTTTTGTTACCTCAGTGCTCCGTTGTTGCATTGTCGTCACGAAATCATTACGTCTAATGAAACGTGGGCAGTATGATGTTTCCGATAATACCTGGAATACGCTATTGGAAAATGGCAAAAATGAAGACCTCTAAAGTGGTGGCAATAGAAACACATTTTCGTCGAAAACTGTCTGGTGGTAGCGAAGTCACATACGCAGATGTCATGCTATGGACGAAGTTAAATGACGTGTATATTAAGGCCAGAGCAGCTGTATTTGACATTCCGGTGAACTAACCATTTCTTTCGAGCATCGGAACGGTTTAAAAAATGGTTCAAATGGCTCTGAGAACTATGGGACTTAACATCTGAGGTCATCAGTCCCCTAGAACTTAGGACTACTTAAACCTAACTAACCTAAGGACATCACACACGTCCATGCCCGAGGCAGGATTCGAACCTGTGGCCGTAGCGGTCGCGCGGTTCCAGACTGTAGCGCCCATAACCGCTTGGCCACTACGGCCGACTCGGAACGGTTTAGCAGACATTCTTTAAATCCTGAACGACGCCGACTAACACAGTTTATGCGATTACATTCCACGTAATTCTTTATGTGATGCTCAGATATTTTGCAGCCAATAATTTTCCCATTCATACCTCGCTCAGTTTAATAAACCACGGCTGCAAAATACTAACACGAATTCTTTACAGACGAATGGAAAAACTGGTAGAAGCCTACCTCGGGAACGATCAGTTTGGATTCCATAGAAATGTTGGAACACGTGAGGGAATACTGACCCTACGACTTATCTTAGAGAAGTCCGCCCCCGGTAGCTGAGTGGTCAGCGCGCCAGACTGTCAATCCAAAGGGCCCGGGTTCGATTCCCGGCTCAGGGACTGGGTGTTGTGTTGTCCTAATCATCATCATTTCATCCCCATCGACGCGCAAGTCGCCAAAGTGGCGTCAAATCGAAAGACTTGCACCAGGCGAACGGTCTACCCGACGGGAGGCCCTCGTCACACGACATTTCATTTCATCTTAGAGAATAGATTAAGGAAAGGCAAGCCAACCTTTCTAGCATTTGTAGACTTAAAGAAAGCTTCCAGAATGAGATTTTCACTCTGCAGCGGAGTGTGCGCTGATATGAAACTTCCTGGCAGATTAAAACTGTGTGCCCGACCGAGACTCGAACTCGGGACCTTTGCCTTTCGCGGGCAAGTGCTCGGTCGGGCACACAGTTTTAATCTGCCAGGAAGTTTCATATCAGCGCACACTCCGCTGCAGAGTGAAAATCTCATTCTGGAAACATCCCCCAGGCTGTGGATAAGCCATGTCTCCGCAATATCCTTTCTTTCAGGAGTCCTAGTCCTGCAAGGTTAGCAGGAGAGCTTCTGTAAAGTTTGGAAGGTAGGAGACGAGGTACTGGCAGAAGTAGAGCTGTGAGTACCGGGCGTGAGTCGTGCTTCAGTAGCTCAGATGGTAGAGCACTTGCCCGCGAAAGGCAAAGGTCCCGAGTTCGAGTCTCGGTCGGGCACACAGTTTTAATCTGCCAGGAAGTTTTTAAAGAAACCTTTTGACAATGCTGCTTGGAATACTCTCTTTCATATTCTGAAGGTGGCAGGGGTAAAATACAGGGAGCGAAAGGCTATTTACAATTTGCACAGAAACCAGATGGCAGTTATAAGAGTCGTGGCACATGAAAGGGAAGCAGTGGTTGGGAAGGGAGTGAGACACAGTTGTAGCCTATCCCCTATGTTATTCAATCTGTATATTGAGCAAGCAGTAAAGGAAACAAAAGAAAAATTCGGAATAGGAATTAAAATCCATGGAGAAGAAATAAAAACTTTGAGGTTCGCCGATGACATTGTAATTCTGTCAGAGACAGCAAAGGACATGGAAGAGCAGCTGAACGAAATGGATAGTGTCTTGAAAGGAGGATATAAGATGAACATCAACAAAAGCAAAACGAGAATAATGCAATGTAGTCGAATTTAATCGGATGATGCTGCGGGAATTACATTAGGAAATGAAACGCTTAAAGTAGTAAATGAGTTTTGCTATTTGGGGAGCAAAATAACTGATGATGGTCGAAGTAGAGAGGATATAAAATGTAGACTGGCAATGGCAAGGAAAGCGTTTCTGAAGAAGAGAAATTTGTTAACATCGAGTATCGATTTAAGTGTCAGGAAGTCGTTTCTGAAAGTATTTGTATGGAGTGTAGCCATGTATGGAAGTGGAATGTGGACGATAAATAGTTTAGGCAAGAAGAGAATGGAAGCTTTCGAAATGTGGTGCTACAGAAGAATGCTGAAGGTTAGATGGGTAGATCACGTAACTAATGAGGAGGTATTGAATAGAACTGGGGAGGAGAGAAATTTGTGGCACAACTTGACTAGAATATGGGATCGGTTTGTAGGACATATTCTGAGACATCAAGGGATCACCAATTTAGTATTGGTGGGCAGCGTGGAGAGTAAAAATCGTAGAGGGAGACCAAGAGATGAACACACTAAACGTATTCAGAAGGATGAAGGTTGCAGTTGGTACTGGGAGATGGAGAAGCTTGCACAGGATAGAGTAGCATGGAGAGCTGCATCAAACCAGTCTCTGGACTGAAGACCACAACAACAACAACAACCTCGCGATTGAAGTCGTCTGAAGATTATTTCAGATAATACGAGTATTCATACTATGGTCCGTAATCTGGTATCACAAGATCCCTGTGGCCCAGCGCTGTAAGTTTCTTCACTTGAAGCGTAAACAACGGCAGACTCTAGACTGGAGATAGTATAGATAGCCATCTTTTTGTGGCTTAATGGAGGCCCTCGTACGGCTGTCCAAATGCCGTAAATTATGTTGGTCTTTTACGGCGTCAGCTATTGAGGAAACTCACCACGCCACGCTGTCTGAGCAAGGGCTCGTCTCGGAATGCCGATACTGTTCGCTGCCAGATGCAGCAAGAAACAAATTCATCGACCTCGGCTTTTGTCCTCCGGTCACCTTTACATCATTTCAGTGTTCCACGTCGTCTGTCTGTCAGCACTATGTCTCACACCCTCCCTCCTTTATTAGGAGATTGATGCGCCTTACATAACGGTACTTGACGTATCTTATTTCCATTGGAATCTGTTGACACCATTTGAAAAGGACGTTTGGTTGTCACACTTGGCAGACACGTGATACACGCCGTGGGAAACAGACAGCGCCATTACATTTTCTGTAGTTACACTTGAAAATTGATATCAAAACAATACTGAATTGAAATTTTTACGGTGTATATAGCTTAACATCTAATAATTTGTTAATACACTCTCATGGCAGTAATGTATCTGAAAATGCACGCCGTGACAACCAAAACCTGTCATTCAGTACAATAATTTTGATACTATCGATTGACTTAACCATTCTAAAACAATTTTACAGAGACGTTTCACAGTAGTAGTCACAAAAGCCGCTAACAGATGGCGCTACCTATAAATCGAAGTCCAGAGCGATCAGTTCCACCGTTGAAACATGAAAAGAGGTTAGCGTACCTTGATGTGAAAAGCGATCGCTAGCTCATCACCAAATTCAAATGGGCAGGCAATGCGGCTTATTACCTAGAGGGGAATATTGGCCCCACTCCCCAGGTTGGAAACGTCGCTACAATTTCTGGATTTAGCCTGTTCAGCAACATCCGAGGAAATCAATCCGTAGAACTACTGCTAAGACTGGTTTGAAGCTTTCCAGCACACATACAATACAAAGAAAGTCTACAAATGTTTTCAGTCAAAATCTTTAGTCACCTGTTCATACCCATGCCCACTTTCGAGAAAGGACTGACCTTGTGAAATAGATTTTAGCGATGATGATACGATGCTATTTGCATCCTATTCGCAGAAGCAGCACATCTCCACGTAAATAGAGTCGTGAAGAAACTGACGATTCTGGTGTTTCTACAATATCCATTTGTGTGAAGCGAAACCACTGCATTGTCCGCCCTTTTGCATGCGAGAATCTATAAGTAGTAACAGTCACGTTACAATTTTGGAAGCCGTATAGTAAGCGTTGAAGATCGACCAGCCACCGAATCGTTCAAGATGGGGCCCGACCACGTAGCACCGAACAGAGATTTCGCATTCTTGTAGAATACTTCGGGAATAGAGTCATTGCATTGCATTATCCCAAATTTACTGGCACAGCCTTGAACTGGCCTTCATATTCACCCGATGTGACTGTTGCGATTACTTTTTTTTGGGTAGAATGAAAGACAATCTCTAATGGAACTGTACGAGCTGAATATCGATCGGTGTGGCATTCGGTGAATCCAATTTCTCTGAGACACTGCAAGATATTATAGCTTATTTTATCTTTCGTTTGCGCCACCTTTCTACTGCGAATGATAGACATTTTTAAAAGATTGTGACTTAATTGTGAAACATGTCTGTTCTGGAGGGACAATGTAAGTTGTTTCATGATTCTACTAATTACTCAACACAAGCATCGTCGGTGAATGAGCGTCAACGATTAAAACAAATAAAGGAAGGAGGCTATTTGTTATTTAAAAGAAGATTTTCGCCACGGAATTGTAATAAGAAACAATGTTAACCAACTACCGGAATGATATCAAGAGGAGTTCGATTAGTGCACATTTATTCGACAAAGGTCTATACATATCAGAAAGACTATACATGACGACCGTCTTCGTTCAAAATAACAAGTTATTAAATATTAAACGGTGTCACGAGGGGACCACAGACCTGTCAACCACGAATTTTGATGAGTCTTAAGTGTGTTGTAGAGGGTGTAAGTAGGCTGTTTAGGTTTTTATGTTGGTAACGCCACGTAGCGCTCTGTATGAAAATCACTGACTGTGCTGTGCAGTCTGTGGCTGGTTGGACTCATTGTCGGAATATTCGCTATAGTAGTGTTGGACAGTTGTATGTGAACAGCGCGTAGCGTTGTGCAGTTGGAGGTGAGCCGCCAGCAGTGGTGCATGTGGGGAGAGAGATGACAGAGTTTTGAGAGCGGACGATATGGATGTCCGTCCGTCAGAAAGAGGAAATTTGTAAGACTGGATATCATGAACTTATATATATTACTTCCCCCCTATGAACCATGGACCTTGTCGTTGGTGGGGAGCCTTGCGTGCCTCAGCGATACAGATAGCCGTACCGTAGGTGCAACCACAACGGAGGGGTATCTGTTGAGAGGTCAGACCAGACAAACGTGTGGTTCCTGGAGAGGGGCAGCAGCCTTTTCAGTAGTTGCAGGGGCAACAGTCTGGATGATTGACTGATCTGGCCTTGTAACACTAACCAAAACGGTCTTGCTGTGCTGGTACTGCGAACGGCTGAAAGCAAGGTGAAACTACAGCCGCGTTTTTTCCCCGAGGACATGCAGCTTTACTGTATGGTTAACTGATGATGGCGTCCTCTTGGGTAAAATATTCCGGAGGTAAAACAGTCTCCTACTCGTATCTCCGGGCGGGGACTACTCAAGAGGACGTCGTTATCAGGAGAAAGAAAACTGGCGTTCTACGAATCGGAGCGTGGAATGTCAGATCCCTTAATCGGGCAGGTAGGTTAGAAAATTTAAAAAGGGAAATGGATAGGTTAAAGTTAGATATAGTGGGAAATAGTGAAGTTCGGTGGCAGGAGGAACAAGACTTTTGGTGAGGCGAATACAGGGTTATAAATACAACATCAAATCGGGGTAATGTAGGTATAATGAATAAAAAAAATAGAATTGCGGGTAAGCTACTACAAACAGCATAGTGAACGCATTATTGTGGCCAAGATAGACACAAAGCCCACGCCTACTACAGCTGTACCAGTTTATATGCCAACTAGCTCTGCAGATGATGAAGAAATTGAAGAAATGTATGATGAAATAAAAGAAATTATTCAGATAGTGAAGGGAGACGAAAATTTAATAGTCATGGGTGACTGGAATTCAGTAGTAGGAAAAGGGAGAGAAGGAAACGTAGTAGGTCAATATGGATTGGGGGGAAGAAATGAAACAGGAAGCCGCCTGGTAGAATTTTCCACAGAGCACAACTTAATCATAGCTAACACTTGGTTCAACCCCCCTGCGGGTTCGGGGGTTAGAATAGGCCCGTGGTATTCCTGCCTGTCGTAAGAGGCGACTAAAAGGAGTCTCACATGTTTCGGCCTTATGTGATGGTCCCCTGTCGGGTTTGACCTCCATATCTCAAAATTTTTCCGAAGAGCGAGCCGATTGGGGAAGGGCGCCTTACTTGGTGCATTGTGTCCGTGTTGTGTTGAGAACTTTCGCCATCTTATTCGTCGTTGCATTGCAGTCTTGCCCGCTCTCCATCTCTTGGGCATCGATGCGCCCCTGCGTGCACTTTCTGCCAAGCACTGTGCAGGGCCATTTTCTGCACTGACGACGCCCATGGACCACATGTCACCTAACATCCAGCACGGTAGCCAGTCCGTTGTGGTGGGGCCGCCATGTACCCTCTTGGTTGTAGCCCCCTGACAACACAGGGATCGCTCTACTGATGCCTGCGCCGTTCACTCCCCACGTATGCCAAGGAGTAGATGCCCATCTCCCTGGGGCATCAGGACTCCCGGCAATGGCCATCCTGCCAGGTGGCTATTGTTGTGGCTGGGTGGCGCCCGTGGGGAGGGCCCTTGGTCGGAGTAGGTGGCATCAGGGCGGATGACCCGCAATGAAGCGTGGTACATCATCTCTCGCTGTCGGCCCGCCGCCAGCAGTCTCTAAGCGTTCTTGGGCTCAATTTAATGCTCAGAAGTACGATCCGAAAACGTTCCCCTCCCTGGCCACGCCGTGGGAAGAGCGTAAGTCTCAGGATGGAGGTAACAGTTATTCGCCCCGATTCTTAGTTTGCACGAGAGCTGATGGGGAGTCTTTTCTCTCCACAAAGCCTCAGTTCTTCGTCGAGCATTTAGAGGACAAGTTTGGGGAGGTGGAGGGCTTGTCTAAAATGCGCTCTGGGTCAGTACTGATACAAACGGCATCCTCCGCCCAGTCCCACAGGTTACTTGCTTGTGACAAGTTGGGGGATGTTAACGTTTCTATTACACCACATAAGAGTTTAAATATGGTCCAGGGTGTTATTTTCCATAGGGATCTCCTTTTGCAGTCTGATGACGAGCTGCGCGCCAACTTAGAACGTAGAGGTGTTCATTTCGTCCGGCGCGTTCATCGGGGTCCGAGGGACAATCAGGTTGCTACCGGTGCCTTCATCTTGGCCTTCGAGGGTGATACGTTACCGGAAAAGGTCAAGGTGATGGTCTACCGATGTGACGTCAAGCCCTATATCCCTCCCCCGATGCGGTGCTTCAAGTGCTGGAAGTTCGGCCATATGTCTTCCCGCTGCACTTCCAGCCTCCCATGTCGCGATTGCGGACGCCCATCTCATCCCGATACTCCATGTGCCCCGCCTCCCATCTGCGTCAACTGCGGGGAGCACCATTCACCTTGCTCGCCTGACTGCAAAGTCTTTCAGAAAGAGCGCAAAATCATGGAATATAAGACCCTGGACCGGCTGACCTATACTGAGGCCAAACAGAAGTATGACAGACTCCATCCTGTGAGAATGACATCTTCTTATGCAGCTGCTACAACAACTGTGCTAGCTCCATCAGTTTCGAGACTTCCAGCCAGCTCGATAAGCAGTAAGACTCCTCCTGCCCCCTTGCCCGTGGGGGGCTCTACCCAACAGGTTGCTCCTGCACCACCTACCTCAGGAGCAACCTCCTCCCACCCGTCGGGGACGTCCGTCCCCGCTTCTCAGCCGGAGAAGTGTCTAACTTCTTCGACTACTCTCGCCCGTAAGAGTTCCCTTGGGACCCTCCCTTCCCAGGGTTCCACCAGCGGGAAGGATGACGGCCACCAGTGGCATAAGTCCTCACCAGCGGCCGGGCGTAGGGCTTCACGTTCCTCCTCTGTCCCGAAGACTGAATCGGTGAAGCCTTCCCAGCCGGTGAAACCCAAGGTTCAGCGAGAGAAGTCCAAGAGAAAGACCTCTAAGGCCAAAGACCTTGCGGTGGCACCAGCCCCACCGCACCTTTTGCGCTCTGCGTCTGAGGATGAAGTCGAGATTCTAGCGTCCGCTGAGGACCTTGATCTCGCTGGTCCCTCAGACGCCATGGATGCCTCTCGTACGGGTACTGAATCGGTGGCAGTGAGTGAACGAGTGGCGTAAATTGCCTTCCCAGTCCTTTCCCGCCTTTCTCAGCCATGGACAATAGCATCCTCCAGTGGAACTGCGGCGGTTTTTTCCACCATTTAGCTGAGCTCCGCCAACTTCTCAGCCTTCGCCCTTTCTTCAGCATTGCTCTCCAGGAAACTTGGTTTCCAGCGATGCGAACCCCCGCCCTCCGTGGCTATCGGGGTTATTACAAGAACCGAGCAGCTTATGAAAGGGTGTCTGGTGGCGTCTGCATATATGTCCTTCACACTCTGCACAGCGAGTCTGTCCCTCTCCAGACGCCTTTAGAGGCTGTCGCTGTACGCGTATGGACGCCACAGGCTGTTACCGTCTGCAGTCTTTACATTCCACCGGATGGTGATGTCTCGCAGCATGTCCTGGTTGCACTGGTCGCCCAATTGCCGCCACCTTTCTTGCTATTGGGCGACTTCAACGCCCATAACCCTCTGTGGGGTGGGTCAGTGGCCACAGGTCGAGGCGCCATCGTTGAACACTTGTTGTCGCAGCTCGATCTCTCGCTGTTAAATGATGGCGCCTTCACCCACTTCAGTGTGGCGCATGGCACCTACTCCGCCATTGACCTTTCCATCTGTAGCCATAGCCTCTTACCGTCTGTCCAATGGAGTGTGCATGACGACCTGTGTGGTAGTGACCACTTTCCGCTCTTTTTGTCACTACCACAGCGTCACTCTTCTGGGCGCCCTAGCAGATGGGCTATGAATAAGGCTGACTGGGATTTGTTCTCCTCCACTGCCGCTTTTGAGCCTCTCTCTACTGATGACATTGATGCGGTGGTTCAATCTGTCACCACCGGCATCGTTACTGCCGCCGAATCTGCCATTCCCCGTTCTTCTGGGTCCGCTCGGCGGAAGGCTGTGCCTTGGTGGTCGCCTGAGATCGCTGAAGCGATTAAAGATCGCCGGCGGGCGCTCCAGCGTCACAAGCGACATCCCTCCTTAGCCCACCTTATCGCCTTCAAACGGCTGCGTGCGCGGGCCCGCCTCCTTATCCGCCAAGCAAGAAGGAGTGCTGGGAGCGGTATGTGTCCACCATTGGCCTCCATGTCACTCCCTCGCAGGTCTGGGCCAAGATTCGACGCGTCTACGGCTATCGGACCCCTGCCAGCGTCCCTGCGCTCTCACTGAATGGAGCCGTTTGTACCGACTCCGACGTCATTGCAAATCGCTTAGCAGAGCATTTTGCTATGAGTTCCGCTTCTGCGAATTACCCCCAGGCCTTCCGCTCCATTAAAGAGCGGCTGGAACGTCGGAGCCTTTCGTTTCGCACCACCCACCCAAAATCTTACAATGCTCCATTCAGTGAGTGGGAATTTCGCAGTGCCCTAGCTGCTTGCCCTGATACCGCTCCTGGGCCAGATGGCATCCACTGTCAGATGCTGACACACCTTTCAGTGGACTGCCAGCGGCGCCTTCTCGATCTTTACAACTGTCTTTGGGTTGAGGGGGAGTTTCCGTCGCAATGGCGGGAAGGCATTGTCATCCCCGTTTTGAAAACTGGGAAGGCCCCTCTGGAGGTGGACAGCTACCGTCCCATTAGCCTCACCAACGTTCTTTGTAAGTTGCTTGAACGGATGGTGAGCCGGCGCTTGCATTGGGTACTGGAGTCTCGAGGCCTTCTGGCTCCGTCTCAGGGTGGGTTCCGTAAAGGCCACTCCGCCACCGACAATCTGGTGAGCCCGGAGTCGGCCATCCGTACTGCTTTTGCCCGCCGTCAGCACCTGGTCGCTGTCTTTTTCGACATGCGGAAGGCGTACGATACGACATGGCGTCATCACATTCTTTCTACGCTTCATGGATGGGGTCTTCGGGGTCCTCTGCCGATTTTTATCCGCAATTTTCTGTCGTGTCGTACCTTCCGCGTGCAAGTCGCGGCCTCGTATAGTTCCTCCCACGTCCAGGAGAACGGTGTGCCACAGGGCTCTGTTTTAAGTGTCTGTCTGTTTTTAATAGCCATTAACGGGCTTGCTGCGGCCGTCGGTAATTCTGTCTCTGCTTCCCTGTATGCTGACGACTTCTGCCTTTATTACAGCTCTACTGGCATTGCAGCTGTTGAACGTCAGCTACAGGGCGCTATCCGTAAGGCGCAGTCTTGGGCTGTAGCCCATGGGTTTCAGTTTTCGGCAGCCAAGACCCGCGTTATGCATTTCTGCCGGCGCCGAACAGTCCATCCTGAGCCGCGGCTTTATCTTGCCGACGAACTCCTTGCTGTGGTGGAGACCCACAGGTTTTTGGGGGTGGTTTTCGATGCCCGGTTGACTTGGCTGCCTCATATCCGGCAGCTTAAACAGACGTGTTGGCGGCATCTCAACGCTCTGCGATGCTTGAGCCACACCCGCTGGGGCGCCGACCGCTTTACCCTGTTGCGGCTCTACCAGGCGTTAATCCAGTCCCGTCTGGATTATGGGAGCCTGGCTTATGGCTCAGCATCCCCATCTGCGTTACAGGTGCTGGACCTAATTCTCCACAGCAGGATACGCCTTGCCACTGGTGCTTTCCGCACTTGCCCCGTGGACAGCGTACTAGTGGAGGCAGGTGTACCTCCCCTGCGGTTCCGACGCCAACGTTTGCTGGCCGCTTATGCTGCCCATGTTCTAAGCTCACCCGGGCATCCAAATTATCGTCTCCTGTTCCCGCGATCGGTCGTCCATCTGCCAGATCGTCGGCCCCGGTCTGGTTGTACAATAGCAGTCCGCATCAAAGAGCTTCTCTCTGGGCTTCAGGTTTTCACTGTTCCACCTACTTTCCGGGCTACTTTGCATACACCCCCATGGTGTGTTCGTCGCCCTTGCCTTCGGCTGGACCTGGCACAGGGCCCGAAGGACTCAGTCCCTCCAGAGGCTTTCCGCCGCCGCTTTTATTCTATCCTGGCCACGTATCAGGGCTCTGGTATTGTCTACACTGACGGTTCGATGGTTGCTGGTCGTGTAGGGTATGCGCTCACTCTAGGGGACCGTTCCGAACAACATTCCTTGCAGGATGGCTGCAGCGTTTACACTGCTGAATTGGTCGCCATCTTTCGTGCCCTAGAGTATATCCGCTCCTGCTCAGGTGAGTCCTTCGTCATCTGTAGCGATTCCCTGAGCGGTTTACGAGCTCTCGACCAGTGTTTCCCTCGTTCTCGTCTGGTGATGGCTATCCACGAGTCTCTGCATACTCTTGCCTGTTGCGGCCGCTCTGTGGTCTTTGTGAGGACCCCCGGTCATGTCGGTATCCCGGGTAACGAACATGTTGACCGCCTGGCGAAAGAGGCCACCAGCAAGCCCTCTCTGGACCTTGGCCTCCCAGAGACTGATTTGCGGGCAGTCTTCCGCCGCAAGATCTTGGCGCTATGGGACGATGAATGGCGCGAACTGACAATGTCCAATACACTCCGTGCTGTCAAGGAGACGACGGCTGTGTGGCGGTCATCCCTGCGAGCCACTCACAGGGACTCAGTAGTTCTTTGCCGGCTCCGCATTGGCCACTCCCGGCTGACACACAGTTATTTACTGCGCCGGGAGGACCCTCCTCTATGTCGCTGTGGGGCAGCTTTGACAGTGGCCCACATTTTGCTGGCCTGCCCCCTTTTAGCTGTGGTCAGGCAGACATTTGCGCTGCCTGCTACGCTCCCTTCCCTTTTAACAGATGACTCCACTATGGCTGACTTAGTTTTACGTTTTATTCGGGCAGGGGGATTTTATCATTTACTCTGAGTGTTTCTGTTTTATTTTATCGTTTTGTGTTGATTCTGGCCTTTGGCCTATGGTTTTACACTGATTTTTTTTAATGTGTTTCTAAGTGGTTGGCTTTTCCTTTTTTATTTCTATGGTCGGCCAACCACCGTCACACTCTGTGTGCTTTAATTCGTTTTGTCTTGTCTTTGTCTCAATTTCTCTTCTTCTGTATCGTCTGTGATCTCTTCTGTTCCTCGTTTTTATTCTGTGTGGGTGTTCTTTGTCTTTGGAAAAAGGGACCGATGACCATAGCAGTCTGGTCCCTTTAATCCCCCAAACCAAACCAAAACACTTGGTTCAAGAATCATAAAAGAAGGTTGTATATACGGAAGAAGCTTGGAGATACTGACACGTTTCAGATAGATTATATAATGGTAAGACAGAGATTTAGGAACCAGGTTTTAAATTGTAAGACGTTTCCAGGGGCAGATGTGGACTCCGATCACAATCTATTGGTTATGAACTGTAGATTAAAACTGAAGAAACTGCAAAAAGGTGGGAATTTAAGGAGATGGGACCTGGATAAACTGAAAGAACCATTGTACAGAGTTTCACGGAGAGCATAAGGGAACAATTGACAGGAATGGGGGAAAGAAATACAGTAGAAGAAGAATGGGTAGCTTTGAGGGATGAAGTAGTGAAGGCAGCAGAGGATCAAGTAGGTAAAAAGACGAGGGCTAGTAGAAACCCTTGGGTAACAGAAGAAATATTGAATTTAATTGATGAAAGGAGAAAATACAAAAATGCAGTAAATGAAGCAGGCAAAAAGAAATGCAAACGTCTCAAAAATGATATCGACAGAAGTGCATAATGGCTAAGCAGGGATGGCTAGAGGACAAATGTAAGTATGTAGAAGCTTATCTCACAAGGGGTAAGATAGATACTGCCTACAGGAAAATTAAAGAGACCTTTGGAGAAAAGAGAACCACTTGTATGAATATCAAGAGCTCAGATGGAAATCCAGTTTTAAGCAGAAACGTGGAAGGAGTATATAGAGGGTCTATATAAGGGCGATGTACTTGAGGACAATATTATGGAAATGGAAGAGGATGTAGATGAAGATGAAATGGGAGATATGATACTGCGTGAAGAGTTTGACAGAGAACTGAAAGACCTGGGTCGAAACAAGGCCCCGGGAGTAGACAACATTCCATTAGAACTACTGACAGCCTTGGGAGAGCCAATCCTGACAAAACTCTACCATCTGGTGAGCAAGATATATGAGACAGGCGAAATACCCTCAGACTTCAACAAGGAGATAATATTTCCAATCCCAAAGAAAGCAGGTGTTGACAGATGCGAAAATTACCGAACTATCAGTTTAATAAGTCACGGCTGCAAAATACTAACGCGATTTCTTTACAGACGAATGGAAAAACTAGTAGAAACTGATCTCGGGGAAGATGAGTTTGGATTCCGTAGAAATATTATAACACGTGAGGCAATACTGACTCTACGACTTATCTTAGAAGAAAGATTAAGGAAAGGCAAACCTACGTTTCTAGAGTTTGTAGACAAAAAGAAAGCTTTTGACAATGTTGACTGGATTACTCTCTTTCAAATTCTGAAGATGGCAGGGGTAAAATACGGGGAAAGCTTTTGACAATGTTGACTGGAATACTCTCTTTCAAATTCTGAAGATGGCAGGGGTAAAATACGGGGAGCGAAAGGCTATTTACAATTTGTACAGAAACCAGAGGGCGGTTATAAGAGTCGAGGGACACGAAAGGGAAGCAGCGGTTGGGAAGGGAATGAGACAGGGTTGTAGCCTCTCCCCGATGTTATTCAATCTGTACATTGAGCAAGCAGTGAAGGAAACAAAAGAAAAATTTGGAGTAGGTAATAAAATCCATGGAGAAGAAATAAAAACTTTGAGGTTCGCCGATGACATTGTAATTCTGTCAGAGACAGCAAAGGACTTGGAAGAGCAGTTGAACGGAATGGATAGTGTCTTGAAAGGAGGATATAAGATGAACATCAACAAAAGCAAAACGAGGATAATGGAATGTAGTCGACTTAAGTCGGGTGATGCAGAGGGAATTAGATTAGGAAATGAGACACTTAAAGTAGTAAAGGAGTTTTGCTATTTGGGGAGCAAAATAACTGGTGATGGTCGAAGTAGAGAGGATATAAAATGTAGACTGGCAATGGCAAGGAAGGCGTTTCTGAAGAAGAGAAATTTGTTAACATCGAGTATAGATTTAAGTGTCAGGTAGTCGTTTCTGAAAGTATTCGTATGGAGTGTAGCCATGTATGGAAGTGAAACATGGACGATAAATAGCTTGGGCAAGAAGAGAATAGCAGCTTTTGAAATGTGGTTCTACAGAAGAATGCTGAAGATTAGATGGGTAAATCACATAACAAATGAGGAGATATTGAACAGAATTGGGGAGAAGAGAAATTTGTGGCTCAACTTGACTAGAAGAAGCGATCGCTTGGTAGGACATATTCTTAGACATCAAGGGATCACCAATTTAGTATTGGTGGGCAGCGTGGAGGGTAAAAATCGTAGAGGGAGACCAAGAGATGAATACACTAAGCAGATTCAGAAGGATGTAAGCTGCAGTAGGTACTGGGAGATGAAGAAACTTGCACAGGATAGAGTAGCATGGAGAGCTGCATCAAACCAGTCTCTGGAGTGAAGACCACAACAACAACAACAACCTCGCGATTGAAGTCGTCTGAAGATTATTTCAGATAATACGAGTATTCATACTATGGTCCGTAATCTGGTATCACAAGATCCCTGTGGCCCAGCGCAGCAACAAACATATATATATATATATATATATATATATATATATATATATATATATATATATATATATATATAT
The DNA here is from genome assembly GCF_023864345.2 of Schistocerca serialis cubense. Classification (NCBI taxonomy): domain Eukaryota; kingdom Metazoa; phylum Arthropoda; class Insecta; order Orthoptera; family Acrididae; genus Schistocerca; species Schistocerca serialis. Next base: position 1,024,720,154 of record NC_064639.1, read on the forward strand.
GATGACTTTTGAACATTATTAAATTAAATACATTGTTAGTTCTCTATCAAAATCTTTCATTTGCTATCTATTCCTATCAGTAGTTAGCGCCTTCCGTAGTTAGAATCTTTTATTTAGCTGGCAGTACTGGTGCTCACTGTATTACAGTAGTTCGAGTAACGAAGATTTTTGTCAATTGAGTGATTCATGAAAGGTATAGGTTATTGTTAGTCAGGGCCATTCTTTTGTAGGGATTATTGAAAGTCAGATTGCGTTGCGCTAAAAATATTGTGTGTCAGTTTATTGATGATAAGAATAAGAAAACAGAGAAATGTGTGTGTACGTTCAGTTTTACTCATCTGTCTCTGTATCAAATAACGTAGAAGTTTTACGTTGAAAGGCATCCCACATATGCTTAATAATGTTCATGTCTGAGGAGTCTGGTGGCCAGCGGAAGTGTTTGAACTCATATGATTATTCCTGGAGCCACTCTGTAGCAATTCTGGACGTGTGGGTTGTCGCATTGCCCTGTTGGAATTACCTATGTCCGTCGGAGTGCACAATGGACATGAATGGATGCAGCTGATCAGACAGCACCCGTCAGAACCTTATCTAGACGTATCAGGAGTCCCTTATCGGTCCAACTACCATGCTCAACAACGTTACAGAGCCTCCACCAACTTGAACAGCCCCCTGCTCGCATGCAAAGTCCGTGGATTCATGAGGTTGTCTCCATGCTCGAACAGGTCTATCCGCTCGATACATTTTGAAACGAGACTCGTCCGACCAGGTAACATGTTTCCAGTCATCAACAGTCCAATGTCGGTGTTGACGGGCTCAGGCAGGGCTTAAAGCTTTGTATCGTGCAATCATCAAGGGTATACGAGTGGGCCTTCGGCTCCGAAAGCCCATATCGTCCATATCGCTCATATCGCTGACACTTGTTGATGGCTCATCATTGAAATCTGCAGAAATTTATGGAAGGATTGCACTTCTGTCACGTTGAACGATTCTCTTCAGTCGTCGTTGGTCCCATTCTTGCAGGATCTTTTTCCGGCCGCAGTGATGTCGCAGATTTGATATTTTACCGGATTCCTTATGTTCACGGTACACCCATGAAATGGTCATAAGGGAAAATCCGTCGCTCGTGCGCCAACTATAGCACCACGTTCAAACTCACTTAAATCTTGATAACCCACCATTGTAGCAGCAGTAACCGATCTAACAACTGCGCTAGACACTTGTTGTCTTATATAGGCGTTGCCAACCGCAGCGCCATATTCTGAAACAGTATACAATGAGGTCATGGGATAGTGATATGCACGCATACAGGTGGCGGGAGTATCGCGTACACAGTGTATAAAAGAGCAGTGCCACACGACGTGGGTTAACAGACTGAACGCGGAAAGGCAGACGCTGGGGATACAGTTAGGAAATTCAATATTCCTCTATCCACAGTGTCAAGAGTGCCGAGGGTACCAGATTTCAGGCATTACCTCTCATCACGGACAACGCAATGGTCGACGGCCGCCGCGTCGATGACCGAGAGCAGCGGGTTTTCGTAAAGCTGTCAGTGCTAACAGACAAGCAACGCTGCTTTAATTAACCGTAGAAATCAATGTTGAACGAACGACGAACTTACCCGTTAGGACAGTGCGGTGAAATCTGACATTAATGTGCTACTGGAGCCAACGACCGACGCGAGTTCATATGCTAATAGCGCTACCGCCTGCAGTGCCTCTCCTGGTCTAGTGACCATGTCGGTTAGACGCCAGACGACTGAAAAATCATGGCTGGTCGGATGAGTCCCGATTTCATTTGGTAAGAGCTGATGGTACGGCGTGAGTGTGGCGCAGACACGCCGAAGCGATGGTCCCTACTTGTCAACAAGGCACGGTGCAAGCGGTTGGTGACCTCATAATGGAGTGGGCTGTGTTTACATGCAAAGGACTGTCTCCTCTGATCCAAATGGACCGATCATTGACTGGATATGGTTATGTTCGGTTACTCACAGATCTTTTCTAGCTATTCATGAATTTCATGTTCCTAATCAAGGATGGAATTCTTATCGACGACAGTGCACCATGTTACCTGGCCTCAACTGTTCGTGATTGGCTTGAAGAACTTCTGGACAATTCGAGCGAATGATTTTGACACCCAGACCGCTCAGTAAGAATCCCATCGAACCTTTATGGGACATAATCGAGAAGTCAATTTGTACACAGAATCTTGCATCAACAACGCCCTCGCAGGTATGGACGGCTGCAGCGGCAGCATGGCTCAATATTTCTGGAGGGGACTTCCAACGTTGAGTCCATGCCACGTCGAGATGGTGCATTATGTCATGCAAAAGAAGTTCCGACACGATATTAGGAAGTATCCTATGACTTTTGTCACCTTATTGTACCGGATGGTTATAAATAAACTTTGCCTGTTTAACATGTTATAACACTGAAACTATTTACCGTACGAGTACCAAACTTTGTAGCACTAATGTCCAGAGTATGGGGTGCTGCTTTCCATGCGTCATAGCGCAACCGTCTAGTTCCAACTGTGGCCACCAGGTGCTGTGATCAGTCATCGTAATTCATAGTCTCACACATCTAACCCGTCGCAGTGCATTTGTTGACGTGTCAACATGACCTTGCACAAAACGAGCTGGGCATTATTGGTGACGCTTGATTAGCAAAACAACTGTAATGCTGCAGCTACAGTTCGAGAATATCGCCGGCTGAAAGGATTAGGAAAGAGTCCTCTTTCTCCACCTGCTGCGCGGAGCATGATGAAGAAGTTCGAATCAATTGGAGAACTGGGCGTCGTTCCGGGAAGAGGCCGACGACGGGTTGCACCACAGGTGGCTGGTGAAATCGCTGTTGCTATGGCAGACAACGATGCGCGCAATTCCCGAATGTCAGGCAGTGCGAGTGCTGTGTCACAGCAGTTGAACATCCCGTCGTCCACTGTACGGAAGGTGCTTCGAACCATTCTCAGATGGTATTCGTACAAGATCCATATCGTACAGCAGATTGAATCACTTGACGCACAGCGACGTGTTGACTTCGCTCTCCACTTTCTCACAAGGATTTAAATTGACGAGGGTTGCCTTTGGACCATCCTATGGACAGACGAAGCTCATTTTTCTCTACCGTGTGAGGTGAACACACAGATTTGCTTGCGCGTCACGAGACTGATCGTGACAATGTTTTGTCGAACATCGTCACAGACAATGATACAAAACGGCAATCCGTGGAGTCACGCTACATCACCTCTTCTCCGAAGAAAATGTTCAAAGCCGCACCCTTAGCAGTTAATGCCAGGGCGACGATCTTCTGGGACTCTGAAGGATATATTTAGTTCGATGTCTTCCCTCATGGTGCGAATATCGACTCTGAAGTATATTGCACTACCCTCAGTAAAATGAAGAAGTAACTTCATCGTGTTCGACGGCCCAAAATTCAAACGAACTTCTTCTCCATGACAGCGCAAGGCTTCACAAAAGTCTGCGCATCCTAGAGGAGCTCACAAAACTTCCTTGGACTATTCTTCCTCTGACACCCTGCAGCCCGAATCTCGCTTCTTCCGTCTTCCATACGTGTGGCCAATGAAGGGTGGAGAAGTTACTGATGCAGCAAGGCGTTGATTCCGACGTCGACCAGTTGAGTGGTACCATAAGGACATACTAGCCCTCCAAAAAAGGTGAAGCAAGGGCATCGCACTGAACGAAGATTACGCTGAAAAATAGGGTGTTGTGGCCAAATGAGTGGGGAACAATATGGTGTATTGGAATCCTGATAAAAACCTACCCACTTTGAGAAAAAAATGTTTTAAATTACTTGTTATGCGTCCCTCGTACTATCGTAACGTGTAAGAGATTGTGGCTTGTAATTACTAACTCACATCTGTATATTAAAATATCTGTATATTAAAAAACACATCAATACAGTTCCCCACAGACGTTTAATGAACAAAGTAGGAGCATGGGGGCTATCAGACCAATTGTGTGATTGAACTGAAGAGTTCCTAGATAACAGAACGCAGTATGTCATTCTCAATGGAGAGAAGTCTTCCGAAGTATGTGTGATTTCAAGTATGCCGCAGGGGAGTGTCGTAGGACCGTTGCTATTCACAGTATACATAAATGACCTTTTGGATAACATCAGAAGTTCACTGAGGCTTTTTGCGGATGATGCTGTAGTATACCGAGAGGTTGTAACAATGGAAAATTGTACTGAAATGCAGGAGGATCTGCAGCGAATTGACGCATGGTGCAGGTAATGGCAATTGAATCTCAATGTAGACAGGTGTAATGTGCTGCGAATACATAGAAAGAAAGATCCTTTATCATTTAGCTACAATATAGCAGGTCAGCAACTGAAAGCAGTTAATTCCATACATTACCTGGAAGTAGGTATTATCAGTGATTTAAAATGGAATGACCATATAAAATTAATCGTAGGTAAGGCACGTGCCAAACTGAGTTTCACTGGAAGAATCCTGAAGAAATGCAGTCCGAAAACAAAGGAAGTAGGTTACAGTAACTTGTTCGCCCACTGCTTGAATACTGCTCACCGATGTGGGATCCATACCAGATAGGGTTGATAGAGGAGATGGAGAAGATCCAACGGAGTGCAGCACGTTTCGTTACAGGATCATTTAGTAACCGAGAAAGCGTTACGGAAATGACAGATAAACTCCAGTAGAAGACTCTGCAAGAGAGACGCTCAGTATTTCGGTACGGGCTTTTGTTGAGGTTTCGAGAACATTCCTTCACCGGGGAGTCAAGCAGTATATTGCTCCCTCCTACGTATATCTCGCGAAGAGACCATGAGGATAAAATCAGAGAGATTAGAGCCCACACAGAGGCACACCGACAGTCCTTCTTTCCAAGAACAATACGAGACTGGAATAGAAGGGAGAACCGATAGAGGTACTCAAAGTACTCTCTGCCACACACCGTCAGGTGGATTGCGGAGTATGGATGTAGATGTAGACTTACTATCAAATATTTAAATATTTAAAAAATGTCAGCATGTAGCCAAATTGGAAGAGATTAGCAGCGGAGATCAGTGTTTAACGTCCCGTCGACAACGAGGTCATTAGAGACGGAGCACAAGCTCAGATTAGGGAAGGATGGGGGACGGAAAACCTAAATCAGGATAACCGGACGCGGGTTCGAACCATAGTCCTCCCGAACGCGAGTGCAGTCTCTAATCACTCCGTCACCTCACTCGGTTGGTAGCCATATTTACAAATTAATTTGCTATGTGCATGTAAAATGACTCGTTCCACATCATTACGATTTACCGTGCAAAATGATCAGTGGAACATGAAACCAACTAACCATAGCCTTTTTAATACCGACTTGTGCTTACAGGTGAAGGCTGGAAGGTTCATCGACCCTAAAGAAAGGCGGGCGATCCCAGCGGCGGTTGTGGGGAGCGTGCGTTACGTAAGCCACGGTGTCTGCGGCCAGCTCACGTTTGTGCGCTCAGGCGCGACCCGTTACGTAAAGGCAAGGCAAGGCCAAGGGCATGGAGGCGGCCGCGCTCCAGGGCTCCACTCCAGGGCATGCGCTGGAGAACAGAATCCTCCCTTGATGGTTCTGTACCAGCTACGGCCTTATGTATAGTGCAAAGCTAATGTCAGCTGACGCTTAAGCATCCGTTGCTTAGCACGTCCTGTTACCACGAGGTGTCTTCAGTCTGACCAACCGGTTCTACTCGTCAGGTAACGGTACTATTTCACGGTGGTGGTTGTTTACAGCTCTGGAAGAAACTGCTATGGAATAGGCCAACAAAGAAGTGAACGTTAGCTGTTTCCTTGCTGGGTACAATGAACGCGTGCCACATCTATGTGCCGTTTAAGTTGTGAACACAGGCCAACACAAATGTATCCAGTTATTATGAATCGAGAGGCACTCTGGCACCTCATTTAACGAGTTGCGGACCACCTGGTAAAACGTAGTGTGGTTGATGGCGAGTCTTACTACATTTGTCTTCGGCGTACCGATTTCGTTGCCGGCTTAAAAGAAGCAAGATTTTCAGGAATGGACACAGATGTGCTAGGCCTCATAACAGTCGAAAGGAAGACATTATGTTTCAGTACAGCCGAGCGATCAGTCAAAAGCCGGCGGGTGTGGCCGAGCGGTTCTAGGCGCTTCAGTCTGGAACCAGGCGACCGCTACGGTCGCAGGTTCGAATCCAGCCTCGGACATGGTTAGTTAGGTTTAAGTAGTTCTAAGTTCTAGGGGACTGATGACCTGAGACGTTAAGTTCCATAGTGCTCAGAGCCATTTGAGCCATTTTATCAGCCGGCCGAAGTGGCCGTTCGGTTAAAGGCGCTGCAGTCTGGAACCGCAAGACCGCTACGGTCGCAGGTTCGAATCCTGCCTCGCGCATGGATGTTTGTGATGTCCTTAGGTTAGTTAGGTTTAACTAGTTCTAAGTTCTAGGGGACTAATAACCTCAGCAGTTGAGTCCCATAGTGCTCAGAGCCATTTGAACCAGCCAGCCATTTTATCTGTCAAAAAACAAGTTTCCACAGATAAAACTGTCTAATAAGCACACTACTGCTACAAAGCGCATCAGGTTGGATCACGATGGAAGTCCAGCCGTGCGAGTACTGTGTAGATCATCCAGATAAGATCGCGGACCTCAACCATGTGGCACTATGCTGTTTGCAGTGCGAAATACCTATTACTGTGACAGAATAGTTTCGGCAGCCTTCGGACTATGTCAATGTTACTCGGTTTTTGAAAGAAGAAGGTGTATAGATAGATCGCAGACACAAAGGTAAGGGACAATTCACTACAGAGAGATCGCCATACTCAGTAGGGCATCTGACAAATTCTTGCTCTGTCAATTGAAATCCAGAGTGAGAAAAGGCATGGGTGGTGTACACCAACCAGTAGTAAGCAAGACAGATGCCGGACGAGGAACATTCTTGATGTCAGATGGGCAGCTACCCATCGGTGCAGTGTCCGTGGGATATATTGAGGCAAGCACGCCTCTTTTCCACATGTTCTAGATGTAATGCAGTCCACTATCGCTGTAGGGGCGCAGAAAGGGCTACAGACCCGGCCCCACAACAGGAAGACTTCAGTTTAATTTTATCCATATTTTGACCATGTTCAATTTACCGGACGTCTGAACAAAAACGCCTTTTTTTTCTTTTTTCACTAAAGTACACGATGCATTTCGGCCCCTGTGGGTCCATCTTCAGGTGCAAACCGTGTAATACATAATTTTCATTTGTTCTTGAGTGAGTTGAATTGCATTTTCCAAACAAACAAGGATGACCATTTTTAACCGTTTGAGGTCAGCATATGTTGATTTACTCCTACTGTCGTCGCACATCACATCATCCAAGGTGCACATGTGCTTACAAATTTAGTCAGGTGAAGTGCGACAAGAGTACGGATAAAACGAACGTAAGCCAATCTCAAACGATGTTTGTTTGAAAATTGCATTTCACTTCACATAAGAGCGAATGTAAATTATGTATAAGACAATTTGCACCTCAAGATGGCCCACAACGTCCGAAATGCATCGTGTAATTTAATAAAAAGAAAGGAAAAAATGTTACTGAAGAGTTGTTAAGTAGGCTGTTTAGGTTTTTATGTTGGTAATGCGACGTGCCCTCTGTATGAAAATCACTGACTGTGGTGTATACAGTCTGTGGCTGGTTTGCATTGTTGGAATATTTGCAATTGTAGTCTTGGGCAGTTGGATGTAAACAGCGCCTAGCGTTGCGCAGTTGCAGGTGAGCCTCCAGCAGTGGTGGATGTGGGGAAAGAGATGGCAGAATTTTGAGAGCGGACGATCTGGACCTGTGTCCATCAGAAAGAGTAAATTTGTAATACTGGATATCATGAACTGATATATATATGATGACTTTTGAACATTATTAAGGTAAATACATTGTTTGTTCTCCACCAAAATCTTTCATTTGCTAACTATGCCTATCATTAGTTAGTGCCTTCAGTAGTTAGAATCTTTTATTTAGCTGGCAGTACTGGCGCTCGCTGTATTGCAGTAGTTTGACTAACAAAGATTTTTGTGAGGTAAGTGATTCATGAAAGGTATAGGTTATTGTTAGTCAGGGCCATTCTTTTGTAGGGATTATTAAAAGTAAGATTGCGTTGAGCTAAAAAATATATTGTGTCTCAGTTTACTGCTGATCAGAATAAGTAAAGAGAGAAATGTCTGAGTACGTTCAGTTTTGCTCATCTGTTTGAAAAACAAATAACGTAAGAGGTTTACCAGCACAGTCTTTCTTAATTTTTCTAAGGGGATATTTCAGAGGTCCTTATTCAAACTTCCCCTGATTGTTTGCGGGAGAAAAACATTTTTGTATTAGACTTACTATCTTTAGTTTCATGGTTGTGTCTCTATGAAAACTGTATATGCAGAGTAGGGTAAATTCTCGTACAGTCCTTTGTAAAAGCTTGTTAAACTATTACGGTTATCAAGTAGTGCCATATCCAAAGGCACGTCATTTTCCGGCCGCCAGCATTTTTGTTCTTGGTAATGTGGTACTCAAGCCGCCAGAGTGTAGCCACTGCAAGACATGTGCCGGCGGGGCACTGCCTTGACCATGCTGCGGAGAGGTGCGGCCAGCGGCGAGCAGTCAGCTGGACTCAAATAAAACAAATGTACCTCCGGGGAGCAAGCGCCGAGTCTGTGGTCGGAGATGTTGTACGCTGTCGACAGCGCGGGGTGCAGCGGGCTGTGGCGGCGGCCGAGACAGGAAGTTCGACCTGGCTTCGATAATCAGTGGCGGAATTTGCTAGAAAGACACCAAGGAAATCAGTTCTGTAAGAAGCCAAGCCCAAGACCCTCAATGAGTTGGCGTGCGCATCGACACCGGACGGACACAGTCTACACGGGCGTGTGGGCTATAAGCTTCTAGAGCGGGTGTTATTTGCTCCCGGTCGCACATACAGCATTGCAAAAAAATGGCTCTGAGCACTGTGGGACTCAACTGCTGTGGTCATAAGTCCCCTAGAACTTAGAACTACTTAAACCTAACTAACCTAAGGACAGCACACATATTCACGCCCGAGGCAGGATTCGAACCTGCGACCGTAGCGGTCGTGCGGTTCCAGACTGTAGCGCCTTTAACCGCTCGGCCACTCCGGCCGGCTACAGCATTGCAGGAAGACGACGAACGGTTTCAGTAGATTGCATCGAGCACGATCAGACTGCTTTCGAGTTACTGTTGGTATCCTGATGCTCTTGTGGTCAAATTAAATCGCAGTGTTTACGGAAAGGTGTATTAAGGGGGGGGGGGGGGGGGGAGGATGTCAAACGGGCCGACTTGGAGCAGGTGAGGCACCACAGGACATTTTAGTTTCCACTGTCTATACTTTTACAAATAAATTCATAAAACTTTGTCAGCATGACCCGGAAGGATTCAGAATTCACACTCATAGCAGTGGAAGTAATTTTTTTTTTTACATGTGAAATTTCATCATTTTTTTTCACTTACTAATGGCAGCATTTGTTGCTATAGGTACACTTTTCTTGATAAGTAAGAGAGATTGTTCGATGAATTTTGCACAGCATGCAAACCGTATTTAGAAGTCCGCAGCTCGTGGTTGTGCGGTAGCGTTCTCGCTTCCCGCGCCCGGGTTCCCGGGATCGATTCCCGGCGGGGTCAGGGATTTTCTCTGCCTCGTGATGACTGGGTGTTGTGTGCTGTCCTAAGGTAAGTTAGGTTTAAGTAGTTCTAAGTTCTAGGGGACTGGTGACCATAGATGTTAAGTCACATAGTGCTCAGAGCCATTTGAACCATTTTGAACCATATTTAAAGGTGTGTGAAACTCTAGAATTTTCCAGATCTATTAAAAACTGTGGTAAAAATTGAGGTAATTAACTACAAAATTTGTGTTTTTTCTAAACATGAAGTTTAAAATACAACAGATCATTCGTTTTTTCATAAATTAAATAAATTCTAGAGTTTCATACACCTGTAAGTATGGTTGTATGTTGTGCAAAATTCATCGAAGAATCTCTCTAACTTATGAAGAAACAAATGCTGCCATTAGTAAGTGAAAAATGATGAAATTTCACACGTAAAAAAAATTATTTTGTTATGTTTTCTAACTTCCACTGCAATGAGTGTGAATCCTGAATCCTTCCTGGTGATTCTGTCAAAGTTTTATGAATTTATTTGTAAAAGTATAGACACTGATAATTAAAATGTCCTGTGATGCCTCTCCTGCTCCAAGTCGGCCCGTTTGAAGTCCTACCCCCCTTAAGTGAATTCAGTTGTGCCTCTCTTCGTCCAGAAGTTGTGAACATTGAGTTTGGCTTGTGGCTGCTGTATGCGGAGCAGTGTTAAATGAATAAAGTGTTTTGCACGCGGTGCGCGCTAACATGAATATTGCGTTATAAAGCATGGTGGTTCATAATAGTACACACAGTTCAGTATTCTGCGCTCTACGTTGATTCAGTACGGATCTTCTTACAGAACCTGTGGTTCATTCATATGTATTGTGAACTGCTGTATCAATATATTCTTTATATGAGTGCTATTAGGAAAGTAAGGTCAGATTGGTCGCGAAATGAAAACCACAATTAAAATCAAAAATGTTTTATTTTCAACAGTTTGCTACACATTCCAAGTATTTCTTTACAGAGCCAGCGCTCCGACTTACATATCTGTCGTACCGTTGGAAATTTTTTGTAAATTTGTGGTAAGTTATGGGACCAAACTGCTGAGTTCATCTGTCCCTAAGCTTACGCACTACTTAATCTAACTTAAACTAACTTACGGTAAGGACAACACACACAGCCATGCCCGAGGGAGGACTCGAACTTCCGACGGAGGGAGCCACGCCGACCATGACAAGATATCCTGCTTCGTAGCATTGCACCAACTTTCCAATATCCTCGTCATAGAAGAAAGCCGACTGTGCTTTCCGCCATTTCTCTACGCTGGTCTACAGTTCGTTGTCTGTGCCAAAATGTTGTATGCATATCCAGAGGCTCATGTGAGCAGAGATGAACATCAGAGAAAGCGAAGTCCAGGTAGTATGATGAGTGATCAAACACTTCCCACAGCAATCGCTGCACCGGTGACACAAGTGCCCCAGCACTGTGCAGCCAAAAACTGTCATGAAGAAGGAAATGTATGACATTTACGTTGTGTGGGCTGCATGAAATCTCTCTCAGACATTCATACCTGGCCAAAGACATTATTTTCTTCACATCTTTACGTGCTCACTGTGTGCTCAAAACTGAGACGAGCGACGCGTCGCGATCGACAGGCGTACTAGATACTCTGTCCAACACATCTGTCAAAGCTTCATCGGATTTTCAGGTCTTTTCCATTACGCTAATCATTAGTCCTCACCTTCCGAGTAGCCCTCGTAGATGTAATTGGTGTACTGGTCACTTAGACGTAAGTGTGAGTAGTTGACTGACTATGCAAATGTAGACGAGATGTGGCTCAAATTCAGAGATTTAGTAGCAACAGCAATTGCGATTCATACCTCATAAATTGGTAAGAGATGGAACTGATCCCCCATGGTACACGAAACAGGTCCGAACGCTGTTGCAGAGGCAACGGAAAAAGCATGCTAAGTTCAGAAGAATGCGAAATCCCGAAGATTGGCTAAAATTTACAGACGCGCGAAATTTGGCACGGACTTCAATGCGAGATGCCTTTAATAGGTTCCACAACGAAACATTGTCTCGAAATTTGGTAGAAAATCCGAAGAAATTCTGGTCGTATGTAAAGTACACAAGCGGCAAGACGCAGTCAATACCTTCGCTGCGCAATACCGATGGTACTGCTACCGACGACTGCGCCGCTAAAGCGGAGTTATTGAACGCACTTTTCCGAAATTCCTTCACCAGGGGAGACGAATGGAATATTCCAGAATTTGAAACACGAACAGCTGCTAGCATGAGTTTCTTAGAAGTAGATACCTTAGGGGTTGCGAAGCAACTCAAATCGCTTGGTACGGGCAAGTCTTCAGGTGCAGATTGTATACCGATTAGGTTCCTTTCAGATTACGCTGATACAATAGCTCCCTACTTATCAATCATATACAACCGCTCGCTCACCGGTAGATCTGTACCCACAGATTGGAAAATTGCGCAGGTCGCACCAGTGTTTAAGAAGGGTAGTAGGAGTAATCCATCGAACTACAGACCTATATCGTTGACGTCGGTTTGCAGTAGGGTTTTGGAGCATATACTGTATTCAAACATTATAAATCACCTCGAAGGGAACGATCTATTGATACGTAATCAGCATGATTTCAGAAAACATCGTTCTTGTGCAACGCAGCTAGCTCTTTATTCGCACGAAGTAATGGCCGCTATCGACAGGGGATCTCAAGTTGATTCCGTATTTCTAGATTTCCGGAAAGCTTTTGACACCATTCCTCAAAAGCGACTTCTAATCAAGCTGCGGGCCTATGGGGTATCGTCTCAGTTGTGCGACTGGATTCGTGATTTCCTGTCAGGAAGGTCGCAGTTCGTAGTAATAGACGGCAAATCATCGAGTAAAACTGAAGTGATATCAGGTGTTCCCCAGGGAAGCGTCCTGGGACCTCTGCTGTTCCTGATCTATATAAATGACCTGGGTGACAATCTGAGCAGTTCTCTTAGGTTGTTCGCAGATGATGCTGTAATTTACCGTCTAGTACGGGCATCCGAAGACCAGTATCAGTTGCAAAGCGATTTAGAAAAGATTGCTGTATGGTGTGGCAGGTGGCAGTTGACGCTAAATTACGAAAAGTGTGAGGTGATCCACATGATTTGCAAAATAAATCCGCTGGAATTCGGTTACTCGATAAATAGTACAATTCTCAAGGCTATCAATTCAACTAAGTACCTAGGTGTAAAAATTACAAACAACTTCAGTTGGAAAGACCACATAGATAATACTGTGGGGAAGGCGAGCCAAAGGTTGCGTTTCATTGGCAGGACACTTAGAAGATGCAACAAGTCCACTTAAGAGACAGCTTACACTACACTCGTTCGTCCTCTGTTAGAATATTGCTGCGCGGTGTGGGATCCTTACCAGGTGGGATTGACGGAGGACATCGAAAGGGTGCAAGAAAGGGCAGCTCGTTTTGTATTATCACGTAACAGGGGAGAAAGTGTGGCAGATATGATACGCGAGTTGGGATGGAAGTCATTAATGCAAAGACGTATTTCGTCGCGGCGAGATCTATTTACGAAATTTCAGTCACCAACTTTCTCTTCCAAATGCGAAAATATTTTGTTGAGCCCAACCTACATAGGTAGGAATGATAATCAAAATAAAATAAGAGAAATCAGGGCTCGAACAGAAAGGTTTAGGTGTTCGTTTTTCCCGCGCGCTGTTCCGGAGTGGAATGGTAGGGTTATAGTATGATTGTGGTTCGATGAACCCTGCAATGCACTTAAATGTGAATTGCAGAGTAATCATGTAGATGTAGATGAGCAGTACATAGGTAGTTGGTGACTTGGTGATTGGGCGTAGCCAGTAGTAGCCAAACAAGAAGTAGCTACTAGTGATTTTACTCAGTTTTCCGTTGCAGATAAGTGAATAGTTCGTCTTGTAATATACTACTGGCCATTAAAATTGCTACACCACGAAGATAAAGTCTACAGACGCGAAATTTAACAGACTGGAAAATGTGCTGTGATATGCAACTGATTAGCTTTTCAGAGCATTCACTCAAGTTTGGCGCCGGTGGTGACACCTACTACATGCTGACATGGGGAACTTTCCAACCGATTTCTCATACACAAACAGCAGTTGACTGGCGTTGCCTGGTGAAACGTTGTTGTGATACGTCGTGTAAGGAAGAGAAATTCGTACCATCACGTTTCCGACTTTGATAAAGGTCAGACTGTAGCCTATTGCGATTGCATCGACAGGAGCGCCTGTGATGTTGTACTCAACGACGAACCTGGGTGCACGAATGGCAAAACGTCTTTTTTTCGGATGAATCCAGGTTCTGTTTACAGCATCATGATAGTCGCATCCGTGTTTGGCGACATCGCGGTGTACGCACATGGGAAGCGTGTATTCGTTATCGCCATACTGGCGTATCATCTGGCGTGAACCGAGCGAGGTGGCGCAGTGGTTAGCACACTGGACTCGCATTCGGGAGGACGACGGTTCAATCCCGTCTCCGGCCATCCTGATTTAGGTTTTCCGTGATTTCCCTAAATCGCTTCAGGCAAATGCCGGGATGGTTCCTTTGAAAGGGCACGGCCGATTTCCTTCCCTCACCCGAGCTTGCGCTCCGTCTCTAATGACCTCGTTGTCGACGGGACGTTAAACACTAATCTCCTCCTCCTCCATCTGGCGTGATGGTATGGGGTGCAATTGGTTACACGTCTCGGTCACCTCTTGTTTGCATTGGTGGCACTTTGAACCGTGGACGTTTCATTTCAGATGTGTTACGACCCGTGGCTCTACCCTTCATTCTATACCTGCGAAACCCTATATTTCAGCAGGATAATGCACGACCGCATGTTGCAGGTCCTGTACGGGCTTTTCTGGATACAGAAAATGTTCGACTGCTGCCCTGGCCAGCACATTCTCCAGATCTCTCACCAATTGAAAACGTCTGGTCAATGGTGGCCGAGTAACTGGCTCGTCACAATACGCCAGTCGCTACTCTTGATGAACTATGGTATCGTGTTGAAGATGCATGGACAGCTGTACCTGTACACGCCATCCAAGCTCTGTTTCACTCAATGCCCAGGCGTATCAAGGCCGTTATTACGACTCAAATGGCTCTGAGCACTATGGGACTTAACATACGTGGTCGTCAGTCCCCTAGAACTTAGAACTACTTAAACCTAACCAACCTAAGGACATCACACACATCCATGCCCGAGGCAGGATTCGAACCTGCGACCGTAGCAGTCGCGCGGTTCCGGACTGAGCGCCTGAACCGCTAGACCACCGCGGCCGGCGCCGTTATTACGGCCAGATGTGGTTGTTCTGGGTACTGATTTCTCTGGCTCTATGCACCCATATTGCGTGAATATATAATCACATGTCAGTGCTAGTATAATATATTTGTCCAATGAATACCCGTTTATCATCTGCATTTCTTCTTGGTGTAGCAGTTTTAATGGCCAGTAGTGCAAGTTACTGTTGTCATAACTAGTGAAGGCTGAACGCCGTAGATTGTGAAGTGTTATGTCATTATTAGGTTGCCCATGTGGACTCAGAGTGCATTGTTACGTATTGATTATTGTTATCACGCAGACGTGCTGAAAAGTAATGCCTCCGAATTTTTTATATGAAAACTCTTAAACCTTTTTAAATAAAGCAAATGTTATCAAGAATCTACATCTTTACCCTTTGCAGTCCTCTGCCGATTAAGGGCTCCGATGTAACGTAACTGTGTCAGTGCTTGAGAAACAGCGTGCTATAATCGATTTTCGAATTCTAAGCACATGAAGCACCCTCTTGTTCAGCATGAGAAGGCCAGACCACACACGAGCGCTGCGACATCGCCAACACTCCGACGCCTTGGGTTCACTGTTATCGATCATCCTCTATATTGTCACGACATGGCCCCACCCAATTTTTATGTTTCCAAAACTTAAAGACTTCACTTTGACCGTGATGTAGCGGTTCAAGTAGAGGTGAGATTGTGGCACCGCCAACGAGGTCAAACATTCTACAGTGACGGTATGAGCAAACTGGTCTCTCTCTGGAAAAAATGTGCTCCCCTCCAAGGTAACTACGTAGAGGAACAAATATGTAGACATGCAGAATGTACAATGTTACTAAAGTTTGTTTTGTTTAAAAAGGTTGAAGAGTTTTCACATAAAAATTTCGAAAGCGTTACTTCTTAGCACGCCCTGATAATTCAATAAGATTTTTGTGTTGTTTTAGCCGGCCCGGGTGGCCGAGCGGTTCTAGGTGCTACAGTCTGGAGCCGCGTGACCGCTACGGTCGCAAGTTCGAATCCTGCCTCGGGCATGGATGTGTGTGATGTCCTTAGGTTAGTTAGATTTAAGTAGTTCTAAGTTCTAGGGGACCGATGACCTCAGAAGTTAAGTCCCATAGTGCTCAGAGCCATTTGAGCCATTTGTGTTGTTTTAGGCTTGTTCAAATTTATTCGGGCCTTAAGGAATCTTGTTTAGAAGAGACTTTTCTGTATAGTTACATTGGTCTTTACGTGGTGAATAAAGTGGTAATAAAAATACTGAAAGCTACGTCTGCTACCTCTCAATCTAAATCCTATGCTACAAACTGAATCAGTTACGCATCGTGCCGATTGTCCACGAACGTCAAGACATTTTTGCTCCGACTTTAGGAGACAGAGTAACACTAAATATCTTCTATTACTGTAGAAAATTTAATTATCTCACTGAATTTAATTATCTCACTGAATAACACCACGGTGAAATTAAAGACGTTCTTTTTGTGAACCCTTGTCGCCAGTTTTGTAAAGGCCTCGTCGCCACTGCTGTGGAGGCCGAGTTGCCGCTGTTGTCGAGGTAGGCAGAGTTTATGAGTTCGCGAAACGACTTCTGGTGCAGTACACCGCTAAGACAATTTGTCCCCGCCACTATTACACAGCTACGCCCCAGGATCAGGCAACAGGATAGAAGAATGAAGGTTCTACAAGACTCCAACAAACCAGCAACGAAGTCACACAACTAAGTTGTAAGGTTTACTTATCTTCGTGACTAGTTGAATATTGATGTCTGCAGCACTGCTTGTAACATGACACAAAAAAGGCCTACAATGGCTAAGTGCAAATAATCGTTGGTAAACTTTATACGACATAGGAAATGCAATTTACAACAACTGTCTGTTCACTTATAAGAGTTCGCTAAACGACGTTCTCTATCTAAGTCAGCCCTGGACGACGATCTACAACCAAGTGGGAGAGAGCTGCTCTTCTGTTTTCCGAGTAGGTTTCTGCCCGTTGTCGTCCGGTCAGTGGGATTGCTCTCGACCGGCAATTGGCCGCTGCGAAATCGATATCTTCATCCTCAGCGCCATCCGTGGCGCTGGTGGAACTCGCGCACGTGGCGAGTCTATGTCACTGGCACCAACTCGCATCATTGCGCCTCTGGTGCTTTTGCCTTGGCTGTGTCTTGTTTGGACTACACAGCAGTTCTTTCATCATAAATTGACTTAAACGGCAATTTCGTGAACATCTCTTCCTACATCAACATCTATACTCTTTAAACCACTGTCAGTTGTACGACAGAGTGTACTTCCTTTTGTATGTACCACTTATTGCGCCCTTACACCGTTCGATTCTCTTTCTTAGTGCGTGATGAAAGTTTGCTTAGACGTCTCCGTGGCGCCATGGACAGTATAGCCTTGTCTTCACGGTGCGTGCAGGAGCAATGTGTATGGTAGTGTGCCATATTCGGTATACAATGAATGTGAATGAAATGAAGTCCCATGCTTCTTTACAGATCGTAGGGGAACGATGCGGGAGACCCGCACCGCCTTACTAGGCAAGGTCCTAATGGAGGTGGTTTGTCGTTGCCTTCCTCCGACCGTAATGGGGATGAATGATGACAATGAAGACGACACAACAACACCCAGTCATCTCGAGGCAGGAAAAATTCCTGACCCCGCCGGGAATCGGACCTGGGACCCCGTGCTCGGGAAGCGAGAACGCTACCGCGAGACCACGAGGGGCGGACTCGGTATACACTACTGGCCATTAAAATTGCTATACCAAGAAAAAATGCAGATGATAAACGGGTATTTATTGGACAAATATATTATACTAGAACAGACATTTGATTACTTTTTAACGCAATTTGGGTGCATGGATCCTGAGAAATCAGTACCCAGAACAACCACCTCTGGCCGTAATAACGGCCTTGATACGCCTGGGCATTGAGTGAAACAGAGCTTGGATGGCGAACAGGTACAGCTGTCGATGCAGCTTCAACACGATACCACAGTTCATCAAGAGTAGTGACTGGCGTACTGTGACGAGCCAGTTGCTCGCCTACTATTCACCAGACGTTTTCAGTTGGTGAGAGATCTGGAGAATGTGCTCGCCAGGGCAGCAGTCGAACATTTTCTGTATCCAGGAAGGCCCGTACAGGACCTGCAACATGCGGTCGTGCATTACCCTTCTGAAATGTAGGGTTTCGCAGGTATAGAATGAAGGGTAGAGCCACGGGTCGTAACACATCTTGAATGTAACGTCCACTGTTCAAAGTGCCGTCAATGCGAACAAGAGGTGACCGAGACGTGTAATCAATTGCACCCGATACCATCACGCCGGGTGATACGCCAGTATGGCGATGACGAATACACGCTTCCATTGTGCGTTCACCCCGATGTCGCCAAACACGGATGCGGCCATCATGATGCTGTAAACAGAACCTGGGTTCATCCGAAAAAATGACGTTTTGCCATTCGTGCTCCCACGTTTGTCGTTGAGTACACCATCGCAGGCGCTCCTCTCTGTTATGCAGCGTCAAGGGTAACCGCAGCCATGATCTCCGAGCTGATAGTCTATGCTGCTGAAAACGTCGTCGAACTGTTCGTGCAGATGGTTGTTGTCTTGCAAGCGTCTCCATCCGTTTATTCAGGGATCGAGACGTGGCTGCACGATCCGTTTCAGCCACGCGGATAAGATACCTGTCATCTCGACTGCTAGTGATACGAGGCCGTTGGGATCCAGCACGGCGTTCCGTATTACCCTCGTGAACCCACCGATTCCATATTCTGCTAACAGTCATTGGATCTCGACCAACGCGAGCAGCAGTGTCGCGATACGATAAACCGCAATCGCAATAGGCTACAATCCGACATTTATCAAAGTCGGAAACGTGATGGTACGCATTTCTCCTCCTTGCACGAGGTATCACAACAACGTTTCACCAGGCAACGCCGGTCAACTGCTGTTTTTGTATGAGAAATCGGTTGGAATCTTTCCTCATGTCAGCACGTTGTAGGTGTCGCCACCGGCGCCAATCTTGTGTGATTGCTCTGAAAAGCTAATCGTTTGAATATCACAGCATCTTCTTCCTGTCGGTTAAATTTCGCGTCTGTAGCACGTCATCTTCGTGGTGTAGCAATTTTAATGACCAGTAGTGTATATTACTCGCTTAGTGCTGGTACTTCCAATTTTTTACGGAGACTTTCACAGGATAATTGTCGTCTATTGTCACGCGTCTGCCATTTCAGATTTCTTTGCATCACCGTAACACTGTCACACTATCCCATGGGTCAAAACAAACTGTGACCATGCGTGCTGTCATTCTTTCTATACATTCAATATTCCCCAATACTACTATTTAGTGTGAGTCCCATACATTTGAGAAATACTTTAGGATGGGCGGCACAAGAGCTCTGTAAGCAGTCTCTGTAGACTGACTGCGTTATCCTGGCATCGTGCCAATGAACCTATTTCTGCCACCTACAACTGAGCCTGTGCAGTTAAGCCATTTCATCTCCCTGCAAATTGTTACACAGTGTATTTATATTAGCTGACTTAACAATGTCACTAACAAAATTCTCGCTGATAATGTAAGTAAATACAAGAGAGAGTTTTTTTCTAGAGTTAGTTGCCTTTCGTGTCGTCAGGCAATTATTTTCTTGTACGTTATATCAGATCTGATGACAGACCATTTATCTACGAAGATCTACATTACTAGCACGTTACTGGATTCAGCAACCAGTCGGTTCTTGTGTTATAGCTCAGGTTATTCTCATCATCTTTTCTGAGCCACTGAGCTCTACAGGTGTATACGGAACGGTTGCCATTACGGAAAACGATACCGACAATTCAGTAACCGCGAACGGTACTTGCTTCCACACAAGAATGACCAAGTTGGCTTCAGTTAAACAAGAAGCTTCGTGATCTGTATTGCCACAAAGACAGAACACACTGAAAATTGAGTGGACCTCCTCCAAAAATTGCATTACTTAAGACAGATCCTGCAATTAATGTCGTGTGATCTTTTCTTCCTTTCGTGCGAAAAGAGGTGAGGGGAGTACTGTGTAAAATTTATTACTTGTGTTGAAGAGAAACGTTAGTTTCCTACCAAAAGACAACGATTAACTGGCAAAATCTAGAAACGCTGCTGCATAAAGTCATCACGTAAAGCGGGCTTAAGTTAGTAAAGAAAAGCTGTGGGATTAATACTAAACATTTATCATTTTCAGTAGGCGTATTACACTTCCTGACAAAAAAGTGAAGCCTTTGGCTGAAATGTAGATGAATTAAAGTTTCAGTTCTCTGAGATCTACGCCTGCCTTCCGAGAATAAGTAAAGGGCTCCCTGCCACAATCTCTGTCATCCCGCAACATTGGTCGGTAACTATCAACAGCCGGCCTAGTGAATTATTGTCCCTTGTGTAGGCTCCCCGTTAATAGCACAAAATAAACGACTGTGTATGAACTGGTGCCGCGACCGGAAAGCATGGACTGCTCATGAATGGCGTCGCCTTACGTTCAGTGATGGAACGCGGTCCTATACTACTTCGGATGTCAGCATCGGTGAGTATGGCGGCGATCGAGGGAGAGGTTCCGTTCTTCCAATGTTCTGGAGAGGCACGGCAGATTTGCTCCTGGTGTTATGACTTCACGACACGGTTGGTGGTTATTGAGGGAATCTGACCGCACAATGGTATGTTAGGGACATCCTGCGTCCTCATCTGTAACCTCTCATTTGACAATGCTGTGATACCATTTTTCAACAGGTTAATGCTCGTGTGTCTGCGAACTGCCTGCGTGATGTTCGAGTACTCCCGTACCAAGTAAAATCCTCAGATCTGTCCCCGATAGAAAGTGCATGGGGCCATCTCGGACGTCAACTCTGTACCCAGGACATCAAGGACCAATTACGACACTTGCCTCAGAAGAGGATACAACGACTTTATGACACTTTTTCTGACCCAATCAGTCCATGTATCCAGGCCAAAGGGGTGGAACTTCATATTGATAACTTTGCCTTGTTAAATCGACTCGTATTGTAAGCTAGAAGGCTTCCGAAGCTTCTGTCAATATGAATCAAATCGTTTTATGTATTAGGCCGTGTCATTATAAAACACTACAACAACTACGACGTAGAATACCGACGTTTTGACTGACGTTACAGCGGTCCTTTTGGAATGCTGCGAAATCCGTCAAAACATTGGCATTTTTAATCACTATGATACCATTATATACCGTCCCAACATGTGAAGTTTCATTTCGTTTTGTCTTCCCCTTCTATGTGCTTTACTTTTTTCGTCAGACAGTATATTTCAAAACTAATCCCTTCTCTCTCTGTGAAGTGCCATATTTAACACCTAGATAAAGATAATAATCACGTCTGTTGTGATAAACACCGGGCACTCCGAACACCTTGTCGTATAATCCGATACATAGCATATAAAACTACACACTGAACGTGTCATTCTTGGGGGATTAATCGGAAAAATAAGAAAGTCAAATTTCTATTTCAGTTTTGGCATGATTAGCCCCAGATCCACAGAATGAGGTAGGTCTTACGTGTTAATTTTTGTGAGACAATCTCTATAACAGCATTCGCTACGCAGAAATGTGTTGGAAGCATTCCACCGATACAAAGTAAATTACGCTATCTGCCATAACGATACCGACACGAGGCAACACGTTAACTCGTGAGTGGATAACCAGTTGTCTTGGAAAATTTATCACCTGCACTCAAGGCCACGCATTCTCCTTAGAAAACAAAGAAATTCTTCCGCTTCCTCTGAAAAAGTTTACGAACCATCTCATAGCTCTCAAACTTTGAAATCAAGTTAATATTTCTTTTCAGGTAAGGAAATTTGGTTCTCGTGTTATTTAATAATTGGAAAATTATATGAAATATAACTATGCTTTTACTTTTCCGTCAATGATGTGGCGATTTGAGATAGAGTACTGAGCTGTATTAAGAAGAATGGGGAAGGACATCAGCTGTGCCCTTTCAGAGCAACCATTCTGGCACTCTGCCTTAGGGATTTACGGAAATTAAGGGATACCGAAACATGAATGGCCACAAAGGGATTTGAACCGTCGTCCTCCTGAATAGGAATCAGTATCATGCTGCTGTGCTATCTTCCTCGGTTCAAAAATAAACTTCGTGGAAATTATCTACGGGGTCTATGAGAAAAAAGACAGAAGTGGATAACAGTTATTATAGTAACCAGTCGGCGTCGTTCCTGTCATCAGGGAAGAGCAAAAGTTGACTATTTTAATATGTTTCCATCGACTCAACTTTAGATTGACAACTTTTTAAAACCTATAATTGGTTATTTTGTAACATTTTGTACCATTTCCTTCATATAAATCACACAATTCTATATCGTGAAAGTCAAATACTGGAATTATCAAAGTGTAAATGAACGATCGGTAATGAAAGGACATGCAGCAATAGTGAATTAATAAATTTTTCTATAGATGAACGCGATATTACGGCATTTCGTCCTCAAAACTGCCATCACAGATTTCCAGACTTTTTAATAGTTTTTCGCATATCAGGTAAGTTAACACACTGGCAGATTAACAGATGTAATATCAGTATCATGGCACACTGCAGGATGTGGTAAAACACAACAGTCATATACCGGAAATTCACTACGATACGAGTGATCGTCTTGTAAAATCTCAGACTTTGCACTCTGAGGAACAGCCACTGTGCTCTAAGATTTATTATCTGTTAACGCGTCAGAGTTCTTTATTATACAGTGTTATCAAGTGCATAAAAATAAAACTGCAAAGATTATTGCGGGAAAGAAACGTTAATAACACTGTAAATTGGTACGCCAAAGCCTAAAATTTTACTAAGAAATTAGGAAACAACAATAGAAAGATAGTCATAAAATAAATAATATATTCCCAAAAAGCGTTTTTCAATACGTCACAAATGCTGTACATATGCAGCGTTCAAACTGCCACGTTCTGAGAGTAAAGTAACGATGAACTCCGCAGGAAAGTTTTTCACCAAAGTTCATTTAGCCTTCTTAATAGCTGAAGGTCTGTATACTTTCTATAATGTGTGATTACGATATAAGTACCCGAAAGAACAATAGATATTACATTTTTCTTCAGACAGTTGAATAAAATATGCTTGTTATCAATTCATACCATGCAGCAATATCTTTATAAGCTCATTGGATGAAATATTATTTACGCCTTCAAAAGAGCACACTTTTGAAGCGCTGTTCGGGTTGTGTTCAAAACGAAATAGTACTTTCGTGATTTCGCGTGTTGTATTAAGTCAATTTGTACAATTTTTTCGTTGTTATGTTGGTAAATATGTCTGAAAAAGTATTGCACAGTGTTAGCTGTATTGGACATTTAGTTTGCTGTCATCTGCCGAGATAGGTTACATGTGATTTGCTAGTATCGGCAATCATTAATTATGTATAAAAATGGATATCCATGGAGAAGTAATAAAAACTTTGAGGTTTGCCGACGACATTGTAATTCTGCCAGAGACAGAAAAGGACCTGGAACAGCAGTTGAATGGAACGAACAGTGTCTTGAAAGGAGGATATAAGATGAACATAAATAAAACCAAAACGAGGATAGTGGAATGTAGTCGAATTAAATCAGGAATAAGATTAGGAAATGAGACACTTAAAGTAGTAAATGAGTTTTGCCATTTTGGGAAGCAAAATAGCTGATTATGGTCGAAGTAGAGAGGATATAAAATGTAGACTGGCTATGGCAGGGAAAGTATTTCGAGTAGAGATTTAAGTATCAGGAAGTCTTTTCTGAAAGTTTTTGTATGGAGTATAGCCTTGTGTGGAAGTGAAACATGGGTGATAACTAGTTGAGACAAGATGAGAATAGAAGCTTACGAAATGTGGTGCTACAGAAGAATGCTGAAGATTAGATAGGTGGATCACGTAACTAATGAGGACGTACTGAATTGGACTGGGGAGAAGAGGAATTTGTGGCACAACTTGACTAGAAGAAGGGATAAAATGTGAATGTCGTGTGACTAGGGCATCCCGTCGAGTAGACCGTTCGCCGGGTGCAAGTCTTTCGATTTGACGCTACTTCGGCGACTTGCGCGTCGATGGGGATAAATGATCATGATTAGGACAACACAACACCCAGTTCCTGAGTGGAGAAAAGTCACAGACTCAGCCGGGAATCGAACCCGGGCCCTTAGGATTGACATTCTGTCACGCTGAGCACTCAGATACCGGGAGCGGGCAGAAGAAGGGATCGGTTGGTGGGACACATTCTGAGGCACCAGGCGATCACCAATTCAGTATTGGAAGGAAGCATGGAGGGTAAAAATCGTAGAGGGAGGCCAAGAGATAAATACACCAAGCAGATTCAGAAGGATGTAGGTTGCAGTAGTTGCTCGGAGATGGAGGGACTTGCACAGGATAGAGTAGCGTGGAGAGCTGCATCAAACCAGTCTGTGGACTGAGGACCACAACAACAACAACAACAACAACAAAAATGGATACGAAAATTTGTATTATCACTATAAGAACGGAATGAAGTGTGCAACATGTTGTTGCCAGGGCGCGACACCTGCGAGTGCTGGTCGCTATTATGAGCGACAGCGTCTGTTTCCGGGCTTCCGAGGAGGGGCGGGGATTGTTCTCACCTTCTCACATCTGGATGGAAGTGTCCTACGCGTAAAGGGTGGTGGCCTGGCCCGACCTTGCGGTTTTCAAAGGCGACTGTTTCCTCTTCCTATTACTGATTGGGAAAAAACTCCTGAAACTGTCGGCAGGCAGCAGCACTTTACAGTAAGATCGCTTAAGCAGCCGCCAGAGAGCTTATCTAAAGCGCCAAAAACAGACATTTCTGCGCATGCACCGCTACGATGACCTATACACTCTGTGCTCGATGTTGGCGCTATTCAAACGATCCTTGTTCCACTTCTTCTTGGAATTTCATTGCTTTGTCACCTGGGCGCTGTCAACAATCAATTTATGTTTTACGTCCTGCTAGATCCCGTCGTCCCAAAACTAAAATGATTGTTCGGAAGTTTTCGTTTTATAATATCGGTACAAAGAAAATGGTTTGCTACTGAGAAAATGCCATGCTTAAATACACTCATACTTCAAAGATTTATGAAAAGGACGTCGATTTTTGCGTAACTTGTTGTAGTTAAAATCGGAAATACGACGTTGGATTATAAACGTGCTACCTTCATTGCATCTCTGTTTACAGTTCCGAATCAAGATAATTTTTTAATCTTGTACATCATAAATCCGACGCTCTCACTTATATACCAACCATCAAATACCTCCAGAAAGCACTTAATAAGTACGAGGGCAGTTCAATAAGTAATGCAACACATTTTTTTTCTCGGCCAATTTTGGTTGAAAAAACCGGAAATTTCTTGTGGAATATTTTCAAACATTCCCGCTTCGTCTCGTATAGTTTCATTGACTTCCGACAGGTGGCAGCGCTGTACGGGGCTGTTAAAATGGCGTCTGTAACGGATGTGCATTGCAAACAATGGGCAGTGATCGAGTTTCTTTTGGCGGAAAACCAGGGCATCTCAGATATTCATAGGCGCTTGCAGAATGTCTACGGTGATCTGGCAGTGGACAAAAGCACGGTGAGTCGTTGGGCAAAGCGTGTGTCATCATCGCCGCAAGGTCAAGCAAGACTGTCTGATCTCCCGCGTGCGAGCCGGCCGTGCACAGCTGTGACTCCTGCAATGGCGGAGCGGGCGAACACACTCGTTCGAGATGATCGACGGATCACCATCAAACAACTCAGTGCTCAACTTGACATCTCTGTTGGTAGTGCTGTCACAATTGTTCACCAGTTGGGATATTCAAAGGTTTGTTCCCGCCGGGTCCCTCGTTGTCTAACCGAACACCATAAAGAGCAAAGGAGAACCATGTGTGCGGAATTGCTTGCTCGTCATGTGGCTGAGGGTGACAATTTCTTGTCAAAGATTGTTACAGGCGATGAAACATGGGTTCATCACTTCGAACCTGAAACAAAACGGCAATCAATGGAGTGGCGCCACACCCACTCCCCTACCAAGAAAAAGTTTAAAGCCATACCCTCAGCCGGTAAAGTCATGGTTACAGTCTTCTGGGACGCTGAAGGGGTTATTCTGTTCGATGTCCTTCCCCATGGTCAAACGATCAACTCTGAAGTGTATTGTGCTACTCTTCAGAAATTGAAGAAACGACTTCAGCGTGTTCGTAGGCACAAAAATCTGAACGAACTTCTCCTTCTTCATGACAACGCAAGACCTCACACAAGTCTTCGCACCCGAGAGGAGCTCACAAAACTTCAGTGGACTGTTCTTCCTCATGCACCCTACAGCCCCGATCTCGCACCGTCGGATTTCCATATGTTTGGCCCAATGAAGGACGCAATCCGTGGGAGGCACTACGCGGATGATGAAGAAGTTATTGATGCAGTACGACGTTGGCTCCGACATCGACCAGTGGAATGGTACCGTGCAGGCATACAGGCCCTCATTTCAAGGTGGCGTAAGGCCGTAGCATTGAATGGAGATTACGTTGAAAAATAGTGTTGTGTAGCTAAAAGATTGGGGAATAACCTGGTGTATTTCAATGCTGAATAAAACAACCCCTGTTTCAGAAAAAAAATGTGTTGCATTACTTATTGAACTGCCCTCGTATATCGTTCTACCAGAGCAGTATTCCCTATACCTCATATTATCAAGTTTCATATCTGAATTCCTTAATGACAGGCGCTATTTTTAAAAAGACAAAGTTTTTCTTGTATGAACATAGTCATTCATTTCACGTCTTGTACTTTGAGCAGGAGCACTTAATTTTCTGCTGTTACTTCCAAAAACTTAAATGATCTCAGTATTTAGACAAACATATATCTGATGGCGTTTTGCTGGCCGTTGCTCTTTTCTGAGTGAGAACAACGCTGGAGCTAGGCGGAGAGAGCATGCACAACATGTATTATGCAATAAGCCAGACATAGTACAGTGACAGTCTCTGGTGTCATCCTATATTATGCGCTAAAACACTCCTACTTGTGATCCTTAGATATTAAAGTTATGGGATGTGGTTCTACACAGAGGTGTGAAAAGTCTCCTTCCAACGTGCCTGCCCCTATCTCCGCCGCAACCATTAAAGCAGGTCAAACTACCGCAACAGAGACACAGGAGTACACATGTACTGAAGCGCAGTGGTTAAACCAGGCCGGCTTGTGTTTACGGTAGCCTGGCAGGCTTTGCGGGATCCGCTCAGCGCACTGCACCTGACAACAGGTTGCTCTATCAGTCCAGCCCGACTAGGCAGGTACATGTTTACGCAGCTAGTTTCACTGCAGCCCATTTATCATAGCGGTGGGAGCAGTAATATGGACAAACCAAACTTAAACATGGTTGAGGAGAAGTTAAGAATTGGGGAATACATACTAGCCACGAAACAGAGCGCAAGTCCAGCAAGGCATAAGCTGTCCCGTGTTCATGAGACAGCGTCACATAAATCAGTAGCTATCTCGCAACGCAAATTGTGTAAAAAGTTACTAACCACTCATTCAGGAAACACAAGTGTGATACGACATTTTTGTGAATTTGACCAGCAGTTTCCTCACTTCATAAATATTTTGAAAGAGGACAAAAACTTAGTGACTGACAAGTGCGTGGAAATTTGTGCAAAGAGCATGAGACCAATTAGCAGTATACAGCCTTTCTAAATTTAGGGCAAACATTGATCGAAGTAGGAAAAACATAACGCTCGGTGTATATTAAAAACCACATTCTGGTGGTATGTAACACAGTGCGAAGAAAGCTTGGCATGAAGAAATAACTTCATCTTTCAGACATTTACTTTTTAGATTAACATAAAATGGAAAATGTAGTAGAAACTGTTT
This sequence comes from Schistocerca serialis cubense, assembly GCF_023864345.2. Taxonomy (NCBI): domain Eukaryota; kingdom Metazoa; phylum Arthropoda; class Insecta; order Orthoptera; family Acrididae; genus Schistocerca; species Schistocerca serialis. The sequence continues at coordinate 1,024,747,904 of NC_064639.1, forward strand.
TGGCCACGGAGAATGAATTCAGCGAACCCGCAACATATATCCCGGAAAACGTAATTAAAATTGCTATAACTGGGGGTCATATTTAACTGGAACACACTCGGGCTACAGAAGTTGGACTTCCCAATCCTTACTTTGGTTGGCGTTGCAGTGTAATAGACATCTTCAGGTTCAAAGTGCAAAAGATCTCGACTTTCAAAGGTGGTTCCCATTACTAAAGAAAATATGTATTAAAGGTGACCTGATGGGGTTCGAATTGACAGCAACCAATACTTCTCAAAAGAGGGTGTAGTTGCATAGAAAACAGTTCATATCGAAATAAATAAGCCAGAATTATGCCGAAAAGGAGAAAAGGACAAATTAAATCCAACATTTCATGGCCTACAGTGACCCAAAATGAATATACACCGAAGCGCCAAAGAAACTGATATAGACATGCGTATTCAAATACAGAGATACGTAAACAGGCAGAAGACGGCACTGTGGTCGGCAACGCCTAAATAAGACACGTCTCTGGCGCAGTTGTTAGATCGGTTGCTACTGAGTTTGAGCGTGGTGTTACAGTCGCCGCACGAGCGATGGAACACAGCATCTCCGAGTTAGCGATGAAGTGGGGAATTTTCACTTACGAGCATTTCATGAGTGTATTGTGAACATTAGCAATCTGGTAAAACGTCAAATCTCCGACATCGCTGCGGCCGGAAAAAGATCCTGCAAGACCGGTACCAACGACGACCGAAGTGAAGCATTCTACGTGCCAGAAGTGCAACCCTTCCGCAAATTGCTGCAGATTTCAATGCTGGGCCATCAACAAGTGTTAGCGTGCGAACCATTCAACCAAACATTACCGATATGGGCTTTCGGAGCCGAAGGCCCACTTGTGTACCCTTGATGACTGCAGGACACAAAGCTTAACGCCTTGTCTGTGTGGTGTCACCGCCAGACACCACACTTGCTAGGTGGTAACCTTTAAATCGGCCGCGATCCGTTAGTATACGTCGGACCCGCGTGTCGCCACTATCAGTGATTGCAGACCGAGCGCCGCCACACGGCAGGTCTAGTCTAGAGATACTCCCTGGCACTCGCCCCAGTTGTACAGCCGACTTTGCTAGCGATGGTTCACTGTCTACATACGCTCTCATTTACAGAGACGACAGTTTAGCATAGCCTTCAGCTACGTCATTTGCTACGACCTAGCAAGCCGCTATATTTAGTTACTATAATTACTTCAACAAAGTATTCTGAACAGATAATATTGTGAATCATGTACCGTCAAGAGCGACGTTCATCATTAATGGATTAAAGTTAAGTATCAAACTAATTACGTCCGCTTTCTGAATTCTCATTCCTTGTCGTGTTCCAGACCTCACGTCAATATAGTTCTTCCCTCCTCACGCCAGCCTGCGTGAGCTAAAACGTGTGCATTTCGGCCACCACTCGTAACACGGCGTTGGTTCTTCTGCTAACACTTAAGTCTGTACCAGTCAACACCGACGTTGGACCTTATTTTTTCTCTTGAATGAGGTGAAATGCATATCCGTGTCGTGATAGGGTTTGATGTTAGAAATTGATAACTTAACATCAAACCTGTTCATGGCAGGAATATCATTTCACCTCATTCAAGAGAATAAAATAAAGCATGTATTAAGACGAAATACACCTGATGATGAACCCGCAGGGTCCGAAATGCATCGTGTACTTCATAAAATACGAAAAGTTGTGACAATGCGTTTTTTAATTAATGCCTCGAGTGCATCAGGGAATAATTGCCATGGTATTAGAAAAAGATATAGACGGTAAAAACCGTAGGGGTAGGCAGGGATTCAAATACATTCAAGAAACAACTGAGGCCATAGAGTGGAAATTCTTCTCTGAGTTAAAGACGTTGGCACACAAAACGGTCAGGAGACTAAAGATTCCTCCCAAAAACGTAAATAAATAAATAAATAATGATAATTTTAAAAAATTAACGATGGTCTACGCGTCTTAGAATATCCAGTCTACAGCTGTCGAAGGCCATCTACATTAGCTTGGCACAGTTCCTCATTATCGCTTTTTTCCTATCGCTATTGAGCCTTATAAACAAGTTACGGCGCAGGTGAAACGGGTTGTCCGTCCATGTCGCATACAGGCCCACGCCTCTTCCTGGGTGAGGGCTCTCGAGGGCAACCAGTGTCTCGGCGGGCCCCGAAGCGTCTTTTATCCACTCTTTAGCATCGCTCGCTGTTATTTACAGTCGTCCTTATAACAGGCGCTGTCGGTGTTGTAACAAACAGAAGCAGGTAGTAAAACGTGTATCGTATACTAGGCACATTGTCCACGGAGTTCACCTTAGCTGACTCCGAAGCCACTACAGATATCGTATATCTGTCACGTTGCATTCAGTGTATTATTTAACATTCTCTCTGATACTATACATCATTAATTCTGTTTTATATTGTGGGGTTAAAAATTAAAGGTGGTATAAGTCTTCTATCATCGTGTGGAAAGTCACTTACTGTTCCACTCCTTTTTATAGCTTTAGCTGTTTTCTGTTTAGTTATGTTGTCCCCAAACAAATCTGTTGTCTCACTGTCAATGAAATTGCTTCATTGCCGCACAGAGATGATGATGATCGGGTATCAAAAGTTGTGAATGGGTTGAAGATTTATCAATGGGGAGGACAGAACATGTTATCTTGGATAGGGAGTCATCAACAGAAACAGAAGTGATCTCAGCGTGCTGCACGGAAGTATGTTGGAACCCTCATTGTTCATGTTCTACTTTAGTGACTTGGAATGCAGCATTAAAAGTAACCTCGGACTTTTTATTGAAGATATCCCAGCAAAAATCAAGCGCGAAGAAATTCGAAAGAACATGATGCGGCTTAACAATCTAGAAGATTTTACCTTCAATGGCAATGGTCACGAAAGCCTGGAGATTTATACAGGGTGTTACAAAAAGGTACGGCCAAACTTTCAGGAAACATTCCTCACACACAAAGAAAGAAAATATGTTGTGTGGACATGTGTCCGGAAACGCTTACTTTCCATGTTAGAGCTCATTTTATTACTTCTCTTCAAATCACATTAATCATGGAATGGAAACACATAGCAACAGAACGTACCAGCATGACTTCAAACACTTTGTTACAGGAAATGTTCAAAATGTCCTCCGTTAGCGAGGATACATGCATCCACCCTCCGTCGCATGGAATCCCTGATGCGCTGATGCAGCCCTGGAGAATGGCGTATTGTATCACAGCCGTCCACAATACGAGCACGAAGAGTCTCTACATTTGGTACCGGGGTTGCGTAGACAAGAGCTTTAAAATGCCCCCATAAATGAAAGTCAAGAGGGATGAGGTCAGGAGAGCGTGGAGGCCATGAAATTGGTCCGCCTCTACCAATCCATCGGTCACCGAATCTGTTGTTGAGAAGCGTACGAACACTTCGACTGAAATGTGCAGGAGCTCCATCGTGCATGAACCACATTTTGTGTCGTACTTGTAAAGGCACATGTTCTATCACCACAGGTAGAGTATCCCATATGAAATCATGATAACGTGCTCCATTGAGCGTAGGTGGAAGAACATGGGGCCCAATCAAGACATCACCAACAATGCCTGCCCAAACGTTCACAGAAAATCTGTGTTGATGACGTGATTGCACAATTGCGTGCGGATTCTCGTCAGCCCACACATGTTGATTGCGAAAATTTACAATTTGATCACGTTGGAATGAAGCCTCATCCGTAAAGAGAACATTTGCACTTAAATGAGGATTGACACATGTTGGATGAACCATTCGCAGAAGTGTACCCATGGAGGCCAATCAGCTGCTGATAGTGCCTGCACACGCTGTACATGGTACGGAAACAACTGGTTCTTGTAACCTCCCCACAGAAATATTTAAAAAAAAATAATTAAATGGGAGCCAAGTGTGACCTCCCCACAATGAAATCTACTGACAATGACAATTAAATGTAAGAATCGCAATCTGACCCAAGTATAAGCTCCCCACAAAATAATGAAAAAGAAATTAATGATAATTAAATCTCAATGACAATGAAAACGCAAATAGACCGAAATGTCGATCTTTGGCCCTGTTCTTACTCAGTAAAATTGCATCTGCTCTTATTTTTCGCCATAGCTTGGAGGAAATGCGTCGTAAAAATTCTTTGAACTTAAGTAAATTTTTTCTTTAAGGAAATGCATGGGAAATTTTCTTTCAATAAAATGTTTGTTTTGTTAAAATCCTTGGTTTGAAAACAAAATTATTATTGGGGCGGTTCTTGAACAAATTAATTACACTTAAGATGCATTACATTATCAGATGAGCGCAATGCTGCTTCATTACCTTATTTAATAAATATACCTCGTCCTGAATCTTGACCAGAGTCCCATGTCGACGCCGGCCGACTCCTCACACAACTCAGACTGTCTCGCGCGCCTACTACATGCTCTCGCGACTCGCTACGTACAACTACTTTCTCGCAACTCTACCGCCACTGCACCTGCCGACTCCCTATATGCTACTGAACTAATCTCTCGCGCGGTCAGGCGCAGACTAGCAACGATAAACAACTCTCTGGTCAAAGATTCTGTCATGCCTCGCCATCGCTGCTACAGAACATACGTGTTTCATTCCCCCGTAGCACTCTCCATACAGTGACGTGGTCAACGTTACCTTATACAGCAGCAACTTCTTTGACGCTGACATTAGGGTTATCATCAAATGCACGAAGAATTGCCTCGTCCACTGCAGGTGTCCACGTCGTTCTAGGTCTTCCCCAGTCGCGAGTCATAGACAGGAATGTTCCGTGCTCCCTAAGACGCCGATCAATTGCTTCGAACGTCTTCCTGTCGGGACACCTTCGTTCTGGAAATCTCTCTCGATACAAACGTATCGCGCCATGGCTATTGCCCGGTGCTAATCCATACATCAAATGGGTATCTGCCAACTCCGCATTTGTAAACATTGCACTGACTGCAAAACCACGTTCGTGATGAACACTAACCTGTTGATGCTACGTACTGATGTGCTTGATGCTAGTACCGTAGAGCAATGAGTCGCATGTCAACACAAGCACCGAAGTCAACATTACCTTCCTTCAATTGGGCCAACTGGCGGTGAATTGAGGAAGTATAGCACATATTGACGAAACTAAAATGAGCTCTAAGCGTTTCCGGACACAAGTCCACATAACATCTTTTCTTTCTTTGTGTGTGAGGAATGTTTCCTGAAAGTTTGGCCGTACCTTTTTGTAACACCCTGTATACACATCACTGTTGTTGTACGAAGCTCCTGTAATTCACACGAACAGCGTCTCGCACAGCTAATTAGTTGCACGCAAATCAGGAATCTACGTTCCTGCAGAAGTGCTCAAAGCATTTTGAAATTTATAATAGCTTCCTATGCCACTGTATTACATCAGTTGAGTCGGTCACGATATTTATTTCAAATAAATTAAGAAAATATACAGAAAATTCATTTTCCTTTTATGTGTAAAAATCGATGTTGTTGTTGTGGTCTTCAGTCCAAAGACTGGTTTGATGCAGCTCTCCATGCTACTCTATCCTGTACAAGCCTCTCCATCTCCGAGTAACTACTGGAACCTACATGCTTCTGAATCTGCTTAGCGCATTCATCTCTTGGTCTTTCTTTACGATTTTTACCCTCCACGCTCGCCTCCAATACTAAATTGGTGATCCCTTGATGCCTCAGAACATGGCCTACCAACCGATCCCTTCTTCTGGTCAAGTTGTGCCACAAGCTTCTCTTCTCGCCTATTCTACTCAATACCTCCTCATTAGTTACGTGATATACCCATCTAATCTTCAGCCTTCTTCTGTAGCACCACATTTCAAAAGCTAAAAGCGATATAACTCAATTTTTGATCAATATCGATACTTTTCACCGCAGATAACAGCATATTTGGAGTTGACTGCAGATGACGAAGAAATTGAAGAAATGTATGGTGAAATAAAAGAAATTATTCAGATAGTGAAGGGTGACGAAAATTTAGTAGTCATGGGTGACTGGAATTCGGTAGTAGGAAAAGGGAGAGAAGGAAACGTAGTAGGTCAATATGGATTGGGGCTAAGAAATGAAAGAGGAAGCCGCCTGGTAGAATTTTGCACAGAGCACAACTTAATCATAGCTAACACTTGGTTTAAGAATCATGAAAGAAGGTTGTATACATGGAAGAACCCTGGAGATACTAAAAGGTATCAGGTAGATTATATAATGGTAAGACAGAGATTTAGGAATCAGGTTTTAAATTGTAAGACATTTCCAGGGGCAGATGTGGACTCTGACCACAATCTATTAGTTATGACCTGTAGATAAAAACTGAAGAAACTGCAAAAAGGTGGGAATTTAAGGAGATGGGACCTGGATAAACTGAAAGAACCAGAGGTTGTACAGAGTTTCAGGGTGAGCATAAGGGAACAATTGACAGGAATGGGGGAAAGAAATACATTAGAAGAAGAATGGGTAGCTTTGAGGGATGAAGTAGTGAAGGCAGCAGAGGATCAAGTAAGTAAAAAGACGAGGTCTAGTAGAAATCCTTGGGTAACAGAAGAAATATTGAAATTAATTGATGAAAGGAGAAAATATAAAAATGCAGTAAATGAATCAGGCACAAAGGAATACAAAATGAGATCGACAGGAAGTGCAAAATGGCTAAGCACGGATGGCTAGAGGACAAATGTAAGGATGTAGAGGCTTATCTCACTAGGGGTAAGATAGATACTGCCTACAGGAAAATTAAAGAGACCTTAAGGATCTTACATTCGTACAGGGATATTTCATAGAAGCTTCACAGGCCCAGTTTACTCCCAGCGATGTTACTGTATTGTAGAATGTCACTGAAGCAGTACAATAGCACGCACAAAAAATTAACTAATATGGACCGCCGAAGTCTGAAGCGCACTGTCCGATCCGTTCACCAGAAATCCACGTCAGTTACTATAGAAGAGTTTCACAACAGCGTGGTTCCCTAGCTCAGTGAAAGAATGATATATCGAGAGGTGATAAGATTCGGTTTTCTTGGTTGTGCTGCTACCCAGAACCCACTGATCATAAAATCGTTACACCCTGTCACTTAGAGTGGTTCAGACATCCGTGATATTTATTTATTTATCATTATCTATTTTCTTGATGGTAGCATGAACCATTACATATAGATTTACGTTTATGTGAATCTTCATGATAATCTAATGGTCTTTCTCCATTTTTCTTGTGTTCTGAATATTTCTAGGCAGCCCCATCATCGTTCTGTGAATGAACGTTGTACGACGTGTCACACTACATGAAAGGACATTTTTGTAACCGTTGGCGGACATAGCGGGGATCTGATATCTCTTTTTTATCTAATGGTTTAGAGGCGACACGGAAATATGATGTTCTGATGTAAGACTATTTATTTTTTTACCGCCTCAATTAGTTCTGGTCGTTGAAAAATGAACACTGATGCTTGTGTAACCATTTTAACTAATACTTCGTTCCCTAACTGTGTGGGGTCAAGCTTAATTTACATCAGCATGATCCTGTTGTTGCCCAAAAAGCAAGCAAGGTCCACTGGGTCGTGGTTAGGGAAAAATCAGGGAGGTTGGCTGGATTGGCCTGAGATTCTGCGATAACTGAGGCTGAGCTAGATTCTATCGATCATCTTTCGGATAAAATAGATTTTCCGTAGTAGATCAGTTCATCCAAAAACTATAAACAGTAACTGAAACTTCCCGGCAGATTAACTCGCACTATATATTATTTAGGTTCTGACCTTCTGATGACTTTAATAGACGGTAAATGAGAGAATAGTGAGCAAGCAGTCTACGAAGCCGGCTCATATTAAATCATTTACATAGATTAGGAATAGCAGAGGGCCTATATCACTTCCCTGCGACACGCCAGATATCCCTTATGTTTTACTCGATGACTTTACATCAGTTACCATGAACTGTGACCTTTCTGATAGGAAATCACGAATCCACTCATACAACTGAGCCGATACTCGATAGGCTCACAATTTAATTAGAAGTCGCTTGTGAAGACAGGTATGAAAATCCTTCTGGGTACCAGAAATATGGAATCTCATTACTTCAAGAGAATACTGAACTAGAGAGCACTAGCCCGCAAAAGGCAAAGGTCCCGAGTTCGAGTCTCGGTCTGGCACACAGTTTCAATCTGCCAGGCAGTTTCATATCAGCGCACACTCCGCTGCAGAATGAAAATTTCATTCTGGAAACATCCCCCAGGCTGTGGCTAAGTCGTATCTGCGCAATATCCTTTCTTCCAGGAGTGGCAGTTCTGCAAGGTCTGGAGGAGAGCTTCTGTGAAGTCTGGAAGGTAGGAGACGAGGTACGGGCTGAATTAAAGCTGTGACGAGCGGTCGCGAATCGGTCTTGGGTAGCTCAGATGGTGCCGGCGCGGTAGCTCAGCGCTGGCTGGCCTCTGTCATAAAAGGCTGAGTGAAAGTATCAACAACGAACTTCAACGGATGTCATGTGACGTTCGCTACGACCAAATACAACGAATAAACAACAAAAAGAGATGGTAGAGCACTTGCTCGCGAAAGGAAAAGGTCCAGACTTCGAGTCTCGGTCCGGCAAACAGTTTTAATTTGCCAGGAAGTTTCTTACAAGCGTACAATACGCTGCAGAGTGAAAATTTCATTCTGTAAACAATAACTGTTGACGTCGGGATGGTTCATTTTAATGCACCACAGTCGACTAGCATCCCTATACTTAACCATGTGTGCCGGCCGGTGTGGCCGAGCGTCTCTAGGCGCTACAGTTTGGAACCGCGGTCGCGGGTTCGAATCCTGCCTCGGGCATGGATGTGTGTGATGTCCTTAGGTTAGTTAGTTAGGTTTAAGTAGTTCTAAGTTCTAGGAGACTGATGACCTCAGAGCCATTTGAACCATTTAACCACGTGTGGTAGTGACTTGATTGCAGAGACGGTTGTTATATTGTGATCCAAGATGTAGACAGGAGACATCAATAGACGAAAAATTGACGTTACTAATGACGCAAAGACACAATAACGTGGAAATCTATAGAACTTAGTGGTTGATATCATGTAGGTTACCGCGAACTACCCAAATCACAACTTGTTTGTTTCGGTTTCTATGACCCACAGAAATGATCCTTCGTTCACAACTTGTATTGATACCTGTTATCGTCTGTGGTGATTTAGTTCTCTCCAACAACTCACCACACATAATGTCTTCAATATTGTACGGATTTATTCGTATACTTTCCAATTAGCCAAAAAATTCTGGTCATAATTCGGTTCATTGCATACGTGCGGTTAGAGCATTGTAGGCCAAGCCGAAATACAGCTAAATAAATAGACTAATTTTGTGTAAACACTTTGGCAGCTGTAAAAATCCCTTCATCACCTGTGCAGCAAACATAAAATATCACAGCGTTTCATCATACTTCATATATCAGTAACCAATCCCTACAGCTTGGCAATAGATCTTATACGAGGTGTGGCTAGAAAAAAACCGGACTAGTACTGGTGAAACAATAAAACGAATGCAATAAGGCTGAAAGTCGCGTGGCCTGTCACGTGACTCACGCTCCGCCTACTGCTCGAGTTTCATCTGCCTCCTGCACTCAGTCTGCCCGTGGCGTCTGTTTTAAGTAGTTGACGTTTTGTCTGTGCGTCGGAAAATGTTGAGTGTACAGAAAGAACAGCGTGTTAACATCAAATTTTGTTTCAAACTAGGAAAATCTGCAAGTGAAACGTTTGTAATGTTACAACAAGTGTACGGCGATGATTGTTTATCGCGAACACAAGTGTTTGAGTGTTTTAAACGATTTAAAGATGGCCGCGAAGACACCAGTGATGACACTCGCACTGGCAGACCATTGTCAGCAAAAACTGATGCAAACATTAAAAAAATCGGTAAACTTGTTCGACAAGATCGCCGTTTAACAATCAGAGCAGTGTTGAGTTAACAGGAGTTGACAAGGAAAGTGTTAGGCAGATTCTTCATGAAAGTTTCAACATGAACAAAGTGTGTTCAAAAATGGTTCCAAAGTGTCTCACAATTGAACAGAAGGAACGCCGAAGAATGATTTGTTCTGACATCCTGGAAAACATTGAAAGTGATACCACCTTCTTACAAAATGTTATTACTTGCGATGAATCGTGGTTTTTTACTTACGATCCCGAAACTAAAAGCCAATCGATGCATTGGAAAACTCCTGGTTCTCCACGACAAAAAAAAAAAGCACGAATGTCAAAATCGAAATTCAAGGCAATGATGATTGTTTTTTTTTTTTTTACATCAAAGGGATTGTGCACATTGATTGGGTACCAGAGGGACAAACAGTGAATCAGCATTACTACATTAGCGTCCTGGCTACCCTACGTGAGCGAGTACGGAGAAAACGGAACGATTTGTGGAGAAAAAAGTCATCGATCCTTCACCAAGACAATGCCCCAGCTCACAGTGCGTTGTCAGTGAAGACGTTTTTGGCAAAACACAACATTCCCATCTCAGATCATCCACCCTACTCACCTGATTTGGCCCCCTGTGACTTTTTTCTTTTCCCTAAAGTGAAGTCAGCTTTGAAAGGAACTAGATTTGAGACTGTTGAAGCAGTAAAAGAAAAAGCGACGGAAGTAATGTATGGACTTACCGAAAATGATCTGCAGCATTGCTGAACAGTGGAAAATTCGTATGGAACGGTGTAGAGACCGAGGAGGAGAGTACATTGAAGGAGATAACATGAAATTGTAAATAATTGTAAATAAATGTTTTTTCCAGCATCAGTCCGGTTTTTTTCTAGCCGCACCTCGTATAACGGTGTCTAACGAATGTTATCCGACCACTCAAGAATCTGTCACAAGTGTTCACATCACTTCGAGGCGAGATGGCTTGGTTACGTGATACATGAACAGGTTTACGGACCGCAAGATGTTGAAACGATTCCCTTCCCCCTGCCCCTCCCCTCTGCAGGTGGTCACGAAACAGTCTGCCAGTCTCTGAAGTCACCTTCAGTAACACACTCTAGAATTCCTTCATCATCTGGTAAACTGATTACTTTTTGTAAGGAACGCAGGTATCTCCATCAAAGGAAAATAAAGAATACGAGAAATCAATTACACAGGTCATCTGACCTCGTCATAAATCTCCTGGAGCCCGTAAGAGAAATTATTTCATTGACTGTCTCCCTGGGGCAGCTCTGAAATTTTTCACTTGTCGTATAATGAACTGTCGAGGCCGAGGAACAGTACAATAAAATACTTTCAAACGCAGGTATTTCCACTTTTTATTTAAAAAATGAAATGTGGTCGTGCTATAACGTTTTGAATTGGCTTTTTTTTATTTTACTTCGTATTCTTCACCTTCTGACTGCAGCAAAGAAAGCAGTTAAAGTGTGCTGCCTTTCAGTAACCTCACCTGCACCCCTTTGCCGTGCGTTCCTACACCACAAGGTATTAGAAATGGCACTTGCCGTGTCTCTCTTCTTAACATCTTGGATGACTTGTTTTGCAACTAACATGCAACAGACAGCACTATTCTTTCCCTCGCCTTTTGTGTTGTCAAATACTAATGGAATTTTTGTCCACAAAGGGACAATTTCAGCATACAAAAGCAAGAATCAAAAACGCACGGGACTTAGCACGTAAGAGAATTCCCTGCGAGAATGATGAGTTCCACCATGTAGCTGTCATCAGAACGCTGTATGGATAAGTAAAATTAAGGTAGCGTACGCCAGCCGTCACGCGAAAAGACCACGTGCATTGTCCAATATGCCGGGCTGCTGCCGGTAGCGTACTAATTTTTCGATCTTTGATAAATTTCGGAGGATGAGTGGCGTATATGCGGAGTGGGAGAAGCATTCTCCATCCCGTACACAGATTTCCTTCTGGAGAGGAATGATCTACGAGGAATAAGCTCCACCTACCTCACGCGGTCCCGGTATTACAACTGTACCACATGTTTTGTACAGAGAATCAGAACGAAAGTAAAAGTTGCACAGGATGCAGAGAATGCTTAATATTTCGTACAAGTTTTCTTATTGGCATTACCTTGTCAGTAATGGTACTCATTACTATAGTTTCACAAACTGAAATGGCAATACATAAAGTAATTGTAAGAGAGTGTTTTCCTTTATGATATGCATATTTACTCCTTGTTCTTAGTACCATGTTCTGACATTTCTCTTCTCTACTGAAAATTTACCTCATGCACCGTCTCACATCATCTAATAAGACTATTACTGCGGTGATGCGTGGAACGTAATATGTCTCAATAAGTGTGGCAACATAAATTTTCCTGCCTTTTTGTGTGTGGAAATTTGCCATACGAGGCGAGATCAAATGCAAGAGGTATGAGAAATAGTCTATATTATGAAAATCAACAAACGAAACACACTAAGTATCTAAAATAGGATGGAGAACACGACATGCTACCAAACCATAAAAAGCATAAAAAAGGCCAACCTGTAGAACCCCGTCTCCAAAACTCATGCAATTTAACCAATGAAACGAGTCCATCTGAATATGAAACGTAGGTATCGAAACACGTTTGAGTAAAGAATAAAAAACAGGAAAAACATTGTGTTTGATGTTAGGTGGACTTTCAAAATACAAATTTAATCCGCAACAACGGAAAAATGACAGCAGGACCTTCCAACCTCAACAAAACGATAAATTACGTTATTTTTCTAGTTTTAAAACACACACACACACACTTGTTGCTGTCTTGATGCTTGTTGCTGTCTTGATGCTTGTTGCTGTCTTGCTGTATATTACGTATGTCATGCTATAGGTTTGTCACGTTACGTAGTGTAACTATTTTATAATTATCCAGAATCTTCTCCATCATATGTTAACTCCAATGCTTAAATGATTCTATATTGCTCTGCAAACTTTAACGTATCTGGACATAAAAGTGACTTCCGATGACAGTTTCATGACGTGATAACATCGACAGTAATCGAGACATTTATACCAATAAATAAAATAAGAGACAGACCTGATCTCATATGGTGCACAAAGCAGGTCATAAAATTGTTGCAGAACAACGAAAAAAGTATGCCAAATTTAAAAGAAGGCAAAGCCCTCAAAACTGCCGAAGTTTTACACAAACTCGAAATTTAGTGAGACTTCTATGAAACCCTTTTTGTAATTTCAGCAACGAAACTCTGTCTCGAAATCTGACAGAAAATCCAAAGAAATTTTTGTCATTTATAAATCAGACCAGCAGAAAGACACAATTAATACCCTCACTGCGCGGTAGCAATGTAATATTAGCGATCGCAGTGCAACAAAAGTTGAGTTACTAAATACTGTTTTCCGAAATTGTTTCACCAAAGAAGACGAAGTAAATGTCCCAGGCTTCGAATCTCTAAACCACTGCCAACATGAGTAACTTAGAAGTAGGTATCCTCGGTATAGTGGAATAACAGAAATTACTTGACAAAACAAGTTTTGCTGGCCAGTTAGGTTCCTCTCAGACTATGCTGATGCAATAGCTCAGTATTTAGCTATCGCTCGATCGACGAAAGATCCGTGTGTAAACACGGGAAACTGGCAAAGGCCACACCGGTACTCAAGAAAGGAAATAGGATTAATCCGCTGAATTGAAGGCTAGTATCATTGACGCCGATCTTCAGTAGGATTTTGGTACTCATATTGTGTTCGAACATTATGAATTATCTCGAAGAAAACTATCTATTCACATATAGCATTGGTTCAAAAAATATCAGTCGTGTGCAACTAGTTCTTTATTGAAACTTCCTGTCAGATAAAAACTGAGACTCGAACTCGGGACCTTTGCCTTTCGCGGGCAAGTGCTCTACCATCTGAGCTGTCCAAGCACGACTCACGACCCATCCTCACAACTTTAATTCCGCCAATACCTCGTCTCCTACCTTCCAAACTTTACAGAAGCTCTCTTGCAAACCTTGCACTAGCACTCCTGGAAGAAAGGATATTGCGGAGATATGGCTCAGCCACGGCCTGGGGGATGTTTCCAGAATGAAATTTTCGCTCTGTAGCGGAGAGTGCTCTGATATGAAAATTCCTGGCAGATTAAAACTGTGTGCCGGACCAAGACTCGAACTCCGTACCTTTGCCTTTTGCGGGCGAGTTCTCTCTAGTTCTTTATTGTCTTGAAGTAATGAGATTCCTTATTTCTGGGTATCCAGAAGGCTTTTGATACCTGTCTTCACAAGCGAGTTCTAATTACATTGCGAGCCTATGGAGCATTGTCTCAGTTGTATGTGTGGATTCGTGATTTCCTATCAGAAAAGTCACAGTTCATGGTAACTGATGTAAAGTCATCGAGTAAAACATAAGGGATATCTGGCGTGTTGCAGGGAAGTGATATAGGCCCTCTGCTATTCCTAATCTATGTAAATAATTAAACCTGAGCAGCCCTCTTAGACTGCTAGCTGATTATCCTCTCATTTACCGTCTAGTAAAATCATCAGAAGGTCAGAACCAATTGGAAAATAATTTAGACAACATACTTGCATGGTGCGAAAAGTGGCAACTGAACCTAAATGTTGTATAGTGCGAGTTTATCCACATGAGTACTAAAAGGAATCCGCTAAATTTCAATTACAGGACAAATCGCACAAATCTAAAGACTGTCATTTCAACTAAATACCTAAAGATGACACTTACGAACAACTTAGATTGGAACGATCACATTGATTGTTGTGGTTAAGGTGTACCAAAACCTGCATTTTATTGGCAGAACACTTACAAGATGCAACAAATCCACTGAAGAGCCTGCCTACACTACGCTTGTCCGTCCTGTGCTAGAATACCGATGTGTGGTATGGCATCCTGACAACATAGGATTGACGGAGGACATCGAGAAAGTCCAAAGAAGAGCAGCTCGTTTTGTACGGCCGCGAAATAGAGTAGAGAGGGTCACGAAATATGATACGCGAGATGGGATGGTAATTATTAAACCAAAGACGTTGCGGTGAAATTTATTACGAAATTTTAGTCACCAACATTCTCTACAGAATGAATAAAACAAGAGAAATCAGAACTCGCCCGAAATGATTGCAGTTTTAGTTTCTCCCCAGAGATGTTCGAGAGTGGAACGATAGAGAAACAAAGTGAAAGTGATTCGATGAACCCTCTGCAAGATTTAGATGTGGATGATTTATTTTCTCTTCTTTACTGCAATTGCAACTTGATACATCCACCACATTTGTTCAGATTAAATATTTATAGCATCCCCTGTGTCTATATTATTGTCTCGGAATAGTTGTTGGAAGTTACCTGGAACATTTATTTATTTAGAAACATCGCTGTAATTAGTTCTCAGGTCTGTGTCCTTCATCTAGATTAATTTTTTGACCTTTTTTTGGCCACTTTTCTTTGAGTATCTTTTAAGCTACACGTTATACTGAAAGCTTTATAGAGTAATCGTGTTGCGATGTGGTCTGCCTTCTCTTTGCCTTAAGTGGTGCTATGTACCTCCAACCAAATGAATACCAGCATCTTGCCGATAACTTTCACTCTCTGTGCACCTCCCATTACATTCCATACGTAAGTGTTATTGTGTTTAGGGTTCAACTGCTTCTTTGTAGTGATAAACGTGATCGCTAATCATAGTAACTTTTGACACTATTTCTACGTAGTTGTGTACCTCTAAGAGTTGTACCTTTTCTGCTGTCATCTACACTGAAGAGCCAAAGAAACTGGTACACCTGCCCAATATAGTGTAGGTCCCCCGCGAGCACACAAAAGCGGTGCAACACGACGTGGCATGGACTGGACTAATGTCTGAAATAGTTCTGGACGGAACTGACACCCTGAATCCTACAGGGTTGTCGATAAATCCGTAAGGGTACTAGGGGGTGGAGAACAGCACATTGCAAGACAATGTTTACGTCTGGTGAGTTTGGTGTCCAGTTGAAATGCTTAAATTCAGAAAAGTGTTCCTGGAACCACTCTGTAGCGATTCTGGATGTGTGGTGCGTCGCATTGTCCTACTGGAATAGCCTAAGTCCGTCGGAATGCACAATGGACATGAATATATGTAGGTGATCAGACAAAACGCTTACTCAGACAGGTTGCTTACGTCCGTGTCACCCGTCAAGTCGTATGTAGACGTATCAGTGGTCCCGTCCACTCCAATTGCACACGCCCCACACCATAACATAGCCTTCACCAGCTCGAATAGTCCCCCGATGACATCCAGCGTCCATGGATTCATGAGTTTGTTTCCATATCCGTATACGTCCATCTGCTCGATACAACTTGGAACGAGACACCCGACCAGGCAACATGTTTCCAGTTATCAACAGACCAATAGCGGTGTTGACGGGCCCAGGCGAGGCGTAGACATACGTGTTATGCAGGCATCAAGGTTACACGAGTGGGCCTTCCCGAAAGCCCATAACGACCACGTTTCGTTGAATGGTTCGCACGCTGACACCTGTTGATGGCCCAGCATTGAAATCTGCAGCAATTTGCTGAAGGGGTGCACTTCTGTCACGTGTAATGATTCTTTTTAGTCGTCGTTGGTCCCGTTCTCGCAGGGTCTTTTTTGGCCGCAGCGATGTCGAAGATTTGAGGTTATACCGGATTGTTGATATTCGCGGTACACTCGTATGGAAAAATTCCGACTTCATCGCTACTTTGGAGATGCTGTGTCCCATCGCTCATGTGCTGACTATAACAGCACGTTCAAACTCACTTAAATCTTGATAACCTGCCGTTGTGGCAGCACTAAGTAATCTAACAACTGCGCCAGACACTTGTTGTCTTATATAGGTGTCATTTACTGCTTTGTAATTCCGCTTCTGAACTTGAAAACCTCATGAATTGTGTTAGGAAGTGAGTCCACAAAGGTCTGAAAGTATGTCGCTTCCAGGTTAAGCCACTCGCTGAGGATCTGATCGTGCAATTCCACTAAATTGCGGGGATGCTGATTTCGGCATTTTACCCGCTGTTCCATATATCCCACAGATTTTCTCGTGGATTCGTAGTCAGGTGATTTTGCAGAGGAATCGAGATGTAATGGGGTGGGGGAGTGTTCAGAAAACAAGTCGCATATTCTTCCAGTCCAATTAACTATGATTTTGTATGAAACTTCCTGGCAGATTAAAACTGTGTGCCCGACCGAGACTCGAACTCGGGACCTTTGCCTTTCGCGGGCAAGTGCTCTACAACCTGAGCTACCGAAGCACGACTCACGCCCGGTATGATTTTGTAGTCTGGTATGATTTTGTAGTCTTTATGTGCGTGGGTGAGCAATGCACTCTTGCAAAATGACCGACTCCAAATGTTCACTGCACGCAGTTTCCGTCAAATATTCTCTTACTAACCGGTCGTAATAGACCTTCATTCACTGTCTGCGTCAATTGCTGTTGGGTCTACAAGTGATTTTGTTTCACAAGCCGTGAAAGGTGTCTCCGGTCCCTTTCATTCAGGATCTATTTCCGATCTGTATTCTGACGTCGTGTTTCCTGGTCACGTGTGTTACACCACTGCCTACAGACACGCTAAACAGTCCGCCGCGAAACATCAACAAATCCAGCAACTCCACGGCCACAGCCATGGCCAAACATTATTGCTCTTTTTCACCAATCTGCCACGTACTTACATTTACGCATCTTTACGTGCAATATCGACGTGAGACATAAATGGCTCACTGATCGCTACTGTCTTACGCTCACTTACAGACAGTGCGCATTCGGCTGAGCACGTGACTTGATTGTTGTGCCATCCCTAAAGGCTTAACGACTTATCTGAGCATGCGCACTGGGGTGACTAACTATTTTGTCCGGTGAGCTGATAAGTACACCCATGTTATCTATAGTTTCAGCACTGCATATTTACGACGGTGATTCAGCTATCGGTTACCTGTTTATTTTGGAAATTTACTTATGCTGTTAGTCCAAGTTCCTTCTTCACCCAGTAGCTAGACGTCCAGTGTCCTATAGAAAGACGTTGAGGTCTCCTTTAATGAGGCAAGATTTAATCAGATGGACAGGTTTAAAAATAATTGTTTCCTTATAACACAATACACACTCATATTCAGAAAAAACAGAGCACCTTGGACGACTACAAGACTACAAATAGGACATTTATATTCACAGGACACGTACATTAGTATGTTCTGCAGAAACGGTAGCATTTCAGTCACCTTGTTTCTACTTATGTCCTGTTGCTTAGTAGGAACAGGGTCCTCGGTGAGCCGTGATGACTTCTACATCTATATCTACATATATACTCTGCTAGCCACCAAGCAGTGTGTGGCGGAGGGCACAATTCGCGCCGAAGTCATATTTCTGCGCCCCCCCCCCCCCCTCCCGTTACCTTTAGGTTTGAATGGTGATCATTGTGTGATTTGAAAGTTGGTGGTAAGAATATATGCTCTACATCCTCGGTCAAGATCGGATTTCGGAATTTACTGAGCAGCCCCTTCCGCTTAGCGCGCCGTCTATCTGCAAGTGTTTCCCATTTCAAACTTTCTACGAGATTTGTGACGCTCTCGCGATGGCTAAATGTATCAGTCACAAATCTTGCCGCTCTTCTTTGGACCTTCTCAATCTCTTGAATCAGACCCAACTGGTAAGGGTCCCATACAGACGAACAATACTCCAAGACTGGACGGACCAACGTATTGTAAGCTATTTCCTTTGTTGAAGGACTGCATCGCTTCAGGATTCTACCAATAAACCGCAATCTAGAGTTCGCCTTACTCGTTACATGTGTAATCTGACCATTCCATTTGAGATCATTTCGAATAGTCACACCCAGATACTTGACGGACGTTACCGCTTCCAAAGACTGGGCATTCATTTTGTCCTCGTACATTAATGGGGATTTTCGCCTTGTTATACGCAGTAGGTTACACTTACTAATATTGAGAGATAACTGCCAGTCATTACACCACGCATTTATTTTCTGGAAATCCTCATTGATTTGTTCACAACTTTCGTCTGACACTACTTTCCTGTAGACTACAGCATCATCGGCAGTCTAAGGCTGCTGTCACCTACCATCAACCAGATCGTTTATGTAAATTGAAAAAGCAGAGGACCTATTACGCTGCCCTTGGGGCACACCTGAAGTTACGCTTGTTTCTGTTGAAGTCACCCCCTTCAGGACGACATACTGTTCTCTGTCCGTTAGAAAACTTTCTATCCATGTGTGATGGCATCGATGCGTATACGGCGCGAATGGCATCCTGTGGTATAACCATCCATACTATATTCGTCCAAATCCACAGATCATCTGTGCTGGCCGGCATTGTGTCGCAGAGCTGCACACTCGTTTCACCATATCCCAGACATTTTCCATTGGTGACGAGTCTGGTGATCTGGCGGGCCAGGGCAAAAGGCTCACATCCTGTGACGTGTTCGTGCAGCAACATGTGGTCGTGCATTGTCTTGCTGAAAAATGGCGTCTGGGGTGTTCTGCAAAAAGGGAATGGCTGCGGATCACAGGATGTTATTCGCTTAGGTCACACTGATCACAGTGCCCTGGACACGCACCAACTGTGATTTGCGTTGTATCCAATAGCACTCCATAATATAAGGCCTTGAGTTGGCACTGTATGTCTTGTGCAAATGCAGTCACTGTGATGGCGCTCCCCTGATCTGTGACAAACCATAACGCGGCCATCTTTTTCAAACAAACAGAACCTGGATTCATCCAAAAGATCTGATGCCATTTGTGTGCCCAGTGGCGTCGTTGCATACACCGTTGCAGTCTAGTATGTTTTCGCACATTCGTCAAAGGTAGGCAGAGAAATGGACGACGTACATGTAACTCATGCCATAATAAACAGCGATAGTGTACGATGTGTTACACTGTTTCACTGTAGCACCAGAGCCGAGGAGGACGAAGATCTGTCCTGTAATGCCACTCGAATGAGGTGTCGATCTTCTCGGGGAGGGGGCGGAAGGGGGGGGGGGGGAGTCTGGGTGCTGAAACCTGACCCGTCTCGTCGCGGTCTACGGCCTTCCGTGAACCAGTCTGCACACACCCGCTGCACTGCCGAAACCGTTAGTTCCGCACGAGCAGCAATTACCCGGATGGCTGCATCACATTCTCTCATGCCAATAGTGCACCCTCTTTCAACCTCACTGATTGGACGGTACTGTTCGCGCATACGTCTGGCAGCCATCCTGCACGTCTACTCGAAGTTGCACTGATGCGTTACCTTCGGTTTATAACAACAACGAGAGCCGCAGGCACTTTTTAAAGGTAAATAGTGTTGCGTCGAGATATCGATATTGACCTTGAACCCCCGGGTCGATTTGGTTCAAATGTTAACCACTTCTGCAGAACACAATAATATACATGTCCTGTGAATATGGGCGTCCTGCCTCTAGTTGTTCAAGGTGATCTGTTTTTTTCTGAACGTGAGTGCAGTTATGTCTGCGAGTTAAACATATGCAAAGGCTGCAGAAAGTGAGTTACTTAAGTCATACCACGCTAAGACCACTGCGCAACAAGTAAGACGCATTGTCACAAAAGTGTTTCCTGCAGACACAGTTTTGTTGGAATATGGATAACAGGTGCTTCACAGTGCGGGAGTGAAATTGCACGAAGACTGAAGACAAACTCCACACTTGAAAAGCGATTCTTGTGGGCAAAACTAAATTGTAGACAGATTCGCCATCAAACAGTGGCGATCTTTGGATAAAATGGAATTCAAAGCCCAGCTCTAATGAAGTGGCGCCATCATTTTGACTAAGGCGACACAAACGTGGCCGGCCGCTGTGGTCGAGCGGTTCTAGGCGCTTCAGTCCGGAATCGCGCTGCTGCTACGGTCGCAGGTTCGAATCCTGCCTCGGGCATGGATGTGTGTGATGTCCTTAGTTAGGTTTAATTAGTTGTAAGTCTAGGGGACTGATGACCTCAGATGTTAAGTTCCACAGTGCTTAGAGCCATTTTTGAATACAAACGTGACTAATGGCGACCGGGAACTCCAGATCCTGGCTGGCTCTGAGCACTATGGGACTTAACATCTGTAGTCATCAGTCCCCTCCAGATTCTGCCCCATGTGGTTTCCATGTTTGCAGCAAGCTGAAAGATCTGTGGGCCAAGAGGTTTTCCAATGGTGAGAACGCTCATACAACAGTTCTCGAATGGCTACGGGACTAAGGAGTGGATTTCTGGCGTCGAGGAACCGAGCAATTAGTAGAACGTTCAGAAATTTGTTTGCTGGAAAATAGTGTCATGAATCTGTGTCACTTTGAAGTTATAACGACCCTGTCGGTATTCTTTCAGGCCCGCTATATGAGATCACAGTTTCTGCTTACTTTTCCAGCAAACTTTTCGTACAGATAATCTCATCAAATACATCCTCCAGGGATACTATGATGATTGTTTCAAGTGAGAACATCAGTTGTTAAAGGGTCACGAATTATAATTTATTGAAACAATAAATTAACACTTTTGGTATCATTCAGCATTTCAATCAGCATGCGACAATTTGATACCGTTCGCTTCCACACTGAAAGTTAAGCAACGACCGATCGCGACGCGGACACGCTATAAAAGAGTTAAGGCGGCTACCGAGCAGCGCCGACGATTGCACTATCCAAGCTCGGCTCACTCCGTCCTGGTCAAGAGCCCAACTGCAGTTAACTCGCACCACAACAATAACTGCTCTCCAGCGTATTGTCGTCCGCCCCCGGTAACTGAGCGGTCAGCGCGACAGAATGTCAGTCATAAGGGCCCGGGTTCGATTGCCTGCCGGGTCGGAGATTTTCTCTGCTCAAGAACAGGGTGTTGTGTTGTCCTCATCATCATCATTTCATCCCCTACGACTCGCAAGTCGCCGAAGTGGCGTCAAATCGAAAGACTTGCACCTGGCGAACGGTGTACCCGACAGGAGGCCCTAGTCACACGACATTTACATTTATTTTAGCGTATTGTCAACAAGCAAAGATTAACTTGTACTGGTAGAAATGGCTACAAAACGTTCAATGGAGAATTTCTGTTGTGTTGGCAGAAGAGCCAACACCGTGTTACTAGTGGAGGCCGAAATGCACTCGTTTTAGCTCACGCAGGCAGGCGTGAGGAGGGAAGGACTATACCGACGTGATGTCTGGAACATGACAAGGAATTAGAATTCAGAAAGTGGACGTAATTAGTTTGATACTTAACTTTAATCCATTAATGATGAACGTCGCTCTTGATGGTACATGAGTCACAATATTATCTGTTCACATAGTACTTATAGTAACTGAATATGGCGCCTTGCTAGGTCGTTGCAAATGACGTAGCTTAAGGCTATGCTAAACTGTCGTTTCTGCAAATGAGAGCGTATGTAGACAGTGAACCATCGCTAGCAAAATCGGCTGTACAACTGGGGCGAATGCTAGGGAGTCTCTCTAGACTAGACCTGCCGTGTGGCGGCGCTCGGTCTGCAATCACTGATAGTGGTGACAAGCGGGTCCGACGTATACTAACGGACCGCGGCCGATTTAAAGGCTACCACCTGTGTGGTGTCTGGCGGTGACACCACAATTTCATCGATAACTACATATACAATGGTTGCCCAAATAGTAACGCACCGCATTTTTTCTTCAACAATTCTTCATTGAACTCAATGAGAATTACACACACGAAAAAATGGTGTTTTTCGACACACCCTACTTTTCTCCATCCCATTCCATGGCCTTCCTCCAGTGCGAAACAAGGGCGTGACTGCCCTTTCAGTATCAACCCTTGTCCTCGTGGCGGAGCCAGTGTTTCACTATGTGAATCACCTCCTCCCATCCTCAAAATGTCCTCCACTAATGGCATCCTCTAATGGTCCAAACAAGTGGAAATCCGAGCGGGCTAGGTCAGGGCTGTCAGGTGTGAGATCCGTGGATGGTCTCGCCGGCCACTGCAAATCGTGGGGCTCCGCGAAACGCCTTCTGATGATGTTGCCATCCGTGCCCAGTGACTAACTGTACTTCTGTCGACAGCAGATGCTCCACAGACTTTACACAAGCGTTTGTGAATATTCCCCACCGTTTCTTTCTCTGCAGTGAGAAATTCAATGATGGCACATTGCTTGTAACGCACATCACTTACATACCCCATGTTGAAACTGTCCTGCAGCTACGCTGTCTGTCGGGAAGTGACGGAAACTTGGCGCCCTCACTCAGGAGACTTCAAATAACACATACTTAACGTTCCGCATTCGTAGCATTGTTTTAGGCTGAGAAAAAAAATGCGGTGCATTACTTTCTGGCAACCCTCGTATATCTAAATTATTAACGAACGGCAAATATATTGCTATGTGAGGACACTGTACCCTCAGAAGTGTAGTGCAGCATTCAATAAAAGTTACTTGGCCTGCGACGATAATATGTAACACTTTTTGAAGTCCCCTCGTAACAGTGGTTCTAATGTCTCCGCAGAAGTGCATTGGTGGGCGTCGACTCATCGCTCCCTTACGTACGCGTAGGTATTTTTGCTCGTATGTTGGCCCACGGCATATGCAACTCGACTTCAAAACTGTGGTCTAATAATTGCACTGAATGTCAGTTCTATACCGTACTGCAGCCTGCTGAAGTAACAAAGTGATATGGAGACTATGTCTTCACGATAATTCTGACGCTTCTTTCAGGACCAGAATATAATGTATGATCATTCACGCACTACCACGTACGGAAAAAGAGGTAGATTTTATTGTGAACCAGAAACGTGGGACAGGACTAGTAATGTTTGCGCTTAATATCAATACGTAGACTGGTAGAATGATATGCAGAATGCTGATATGATACCTTGTGAGGTGTTAAGAATTTTCCTCCCATCTGGTTCCTTGGTTCCTTACTTCCAGCGTGCATGGATCAGCTTCTATAAATTTGCTAACTTCGTTTCTAGTATTTCAGTGCATTTTATTTCAAAGGTTTAGGTATTGTGGATTAAACTTGTATTTCAAAATGTAGAGCGGAGAACGGTTGTAGACTATTAATAGAAAGCGAAAGAAGTAGAAGTCCGAGGGGGCCAGGTCAAGTGTGTCAGGTCTGAGGTCCATGGATGGTTTCCCTGACCGCTGCAAACGGTGCTTCTGATGGACCAAGAAATCCTCAATTTGATAATCGAAGGAATAGAGGGGGAATAAAAATTGTGGATGGAGACCAAGTCTTGAATACATTAAGCAGGTTCAAATGGATGTAGATTGTTGTAGTTGTGCAGAGGTGAAGAGGCTTCCACAGGACAGTCTAGCATGAAGAAGTGCATTAAATCAGTCTTCGAAGTTAAGAAGGACTTATATATAGAATGAATTTTTAACTCTGCAGCAGAGTGTGCGCTGATATGAAACTTTGTGGCAGAGTAACACTGTATTCTGGACCCAGACTCGAACTGGGGACCTTTGCCTTTCGCTAGCACGTGCTCTATCGACTGACTTACTCAAGCACGACTCAGGATTCGTCCTCACAACCTAAATCCGTAGAGCACTCCCCTGCAAAAAACAAAGGTCTCGAGTTCGTATCAGGGAAATGACACCACAGAATCCTCCACGGCTGTCCACAAATCCGTAAGAGTACTAGGGAGTGGGGATCTCTTCTGAACAGCACGTTGCAAGGCATCCCAGATATGCTGAATAAGAGTGTTCTTGGAGCCACTGTGTAGCGATTCTGAACGTGTGGGGTGTCGCATTGTCCTGCTGGAATTCCCTGAGTCGGTTGAAATGCACAATGGACATGGATGGATGCAGGTGCTCAGACAAGATGCTTATTATGTACGTGTCACCTGTCAGAGTTGTATCTAGATGTATCAGGGGTCCAGTATCACACCTACTACACACGCCCTACGCCATCACAGAGTATCCACCAGCTTGAAAAGACCCCTGCTGACATTCAGGATAAATGTATCATGCGGTTGTCTCATTATCCGTACGCGTCCATCCGCTCGATACAATTTCAAACGAGACTTGTCCGACCAGGAAACATATTTTCAGTCGTCAACAATCCAAAGTCGGTGTTGACGGGCCCAGGCGAGGCGTAACTGTCCGCAGCTCGTGGTCGTGCGGTAGCATTCTCGCTTCCCGCGCCCGGGTTCCCGGGTTCGATTCCCGGCGGGGTCAGGGATTTTCTCTGCCTCGTGATGATTGGGTGTTGTGTGATGTCCTTAGGTTAGTTAGGTTTAAGTAGTTCTAAGTTCTAGGGGACTGATGACCACAGATGTTAAGTCCCATAGTGCTCAGAGCCATGTGAACCATTTTTTCGAGGCGTAACTTTGTGTCGAGCAGTCATCAAGTATACAAGAGTGGGCCTTCGGCTCCGAAAGCCCATATCGATGATGTTTCGTTGAATGGTTCGCACACTCACAGTTGTTGATGGCCGAGCATTGAAACCTGCAGCAGTTTGGTGAAGGATTGCACATCTCTTACTTTGAACGATTCTCTTCAGTCGTTATTGGTCCCGTTCTTGCAGGATCTTTTTCCGGCCACAGCGATGTCAGAGATTTGATGTTTTACCGGATTCCTGATAATCACGGTACACTCGTGAAATGGTGGTACGGGAAAATCCTCACTTCATCGCTGCCTCGAAGATGCTGTGTCCCATCTCTCGTCCGCCGACTATAACACCACGTTCAGAGTCACTTAAATCTGGATAACCTGCCATTGTGGCTCCAGTAACCGATCTAACAACTGCGCCAGACACTTGTTGTCTTATACAGGGTGAGTCACCTAACGTTACCGCTGGATATATTTCTTAAACCACATCAAATACTGACGAATCGATTCCACAGACCGAACGTGAGGAGAGGGGCTAGTGTAATTGTTTAATACAAACCGTACAAAAATTCACGGAAGTATTTTTTTAAAACAAACCTACGTTTTTTTAAATCGAACCACGTTAGTTTTGTTAGCACATCTGGACATATAAAGAAATACGTAATCAGTGCCGTTTGTTGCATTGTAAAATGTTAATTACATCCGAAGATAATGTAACCTAAAGTTGACGCATGAAACCTCCGACGTTCAGTTGCGTGTTGTAACAAACAAGGGCCACGGTCGGCGCGCAGCATCTGCAGGGACATGTTTACGATGACGACCGTGTTTACGAGTGTGGCTGTAGTGCACTGTTGTGGTTTGGTCTAGCTGTCGCAGTGTCCGCATGTAGCGCTTGCTGCTATTGTTATTCTGCATTCGTCTCCGCACGCAGACCAACTGTAGTACACCGTGTTACCAGACGTCTGTGATAGTGCAATGTTGTAGGAACTATGACCATGGTGTATTCGAACTCTGAAAAGGCGGAGATGATACTCATCTATGGCGACGAAATGCAGCTGAAGCCTGCAGGTTGTATGCAGAACGGTACCCGGACAGAGAGCATCCAACGTGCCGCACATTGCAAAACGTCTACCGCCAACTGCATGCAACAGGTATGGTCGTAGCACGCAAACGGGTCCGAAACAGGCCCGTCACAGGAGAAGCGGGTGCAGTTGGTGTGTTAGCTGCTGTTGCCATGAACCCACACATGAGTACACGGGACATTGCGAGAGCCAGTGGACTGAGTCAAAGTAGTGTCATGCCCATACTGCATCGTCACCGCTTTCACCCGTTTCATGTGTCGCTACATCAGCAATTACATGGTGATGACTTTAATCATCGAGTGCAATTCTGTCAATGGGCATTAACAGAGAATGCGTTGCAGTTCTACCTGTTTACCGATGAAGCGGGTTTCACAAACCACGGGGCAGTGAATCTACGGAACATGCATTACTGGTCCGTGGACAATCCTCGCTGGCTCAGACAGGTTGAGCGACAGCGACCGTGGACTGTAAATGTATGGTGCGGAATCATTGGCGACCACCTCATTGGTCCTCACTTCATTGCAGGGGCCCAAACAGCTGCAACATACATCGCTTATCTACAGAATGATCTGCCAACGTTGCTCGAAAATGTCCCACTGGAAACGCGTCGACGTATGTGGTATCAGCATGTTGGTGCACCTGCACATTCCGCAGTTAACACTAGGCTGACCCTTGACAGGATGTTCGACGGGCGTTTCATAGGACGTGGAGGACGCATAAATTGGCCAGCCCGTTCTCCTGATCTTACACCACTGGACTTCTTTCTGTGGGGTACGTTAAAGGAGAATGTGTACCGTGATGTGCCTACAACCCCAGAGGATATGAAACAACGTATTGTGGCAGCCTGCGCCGACATTACACCAGATGTACTGCGGCGTGTACGACATTCATTACGCCAGAGATTGCAATTGTGTGCAGCAAATGATGGCCACCACATTGAACATCTATTGGCCTGACATGTCGGGACACACTCTATTCCACTCCGTAATTGAAAATGGAAACCACGTGTGTACGTGTACCTCACCCCTCATGGTAATGTACATGTGCGTCAGTGAAAAAGACCAAGAAAAAGGTGTTAGCATGTGGACGTAATGTGCTGTTCCAGTCTCTTCTGTACCTAAGGTCCATCACCGTTCCCTTTGGACCCCTACGTAATTCGGTGCTCTCCGATTCACACGACCGAACAGCGGAGAAGTGGTACTCAAGCGTCAACTTTAGGTTACAATATCTCCGGATGTAATTAACATTTTACAATGCAACAAACGGCACTGATTACGTATTTGTTTATATGTTCAGATGTGCTAACAAAACTAACGGGGTTCCATTTAAAAAACGTAGGTTTGTGTTAAAAAACATACTTCCGTGCATTTTTTTATTGTTTGTATTAACCAATTACACTAGCCCCTCTCCTCAAGTTCGGCCTGTGGAATCGATTCGTCAGTATTTGATGTGGTTTACGAAATATATCCAGCGGTAATGTTAGGTGACTCACCCTGTATAGGCGTTGCCGACCGCCGCGACGGATACTGCCAGTTTACAGATCTCTGTATATGAACTGTGTTTGAATGCGCATGCCTATACCAGTTTCTTTGGCGCTTCAGTATACAGGGTGTCCCATTTATCTTGACCATCCTAAATAACAAATACCTGACTAACCTAAATAACTATTTGTCCAGAGGCAAATTACAAAATGTTTCTAGCAAATGTTCTTTAGCCGTGACGGGTACATCAATCAGCATGAATGCCTTCGTTGTAGCTTTGTTTCTTTACAAAGATGAACAGCAATATGACTTTTTTAAATGGCACCCTGTATTTTTATTCGGTAATTCATTTCCTCTCCTAAAGACCTATTCAAAAATGTATCACAGTATACCATTCACTGAAACACAACGTTATTCATTACATAACACAACATTGACTTTGAGCCCAGGATCACAAACTTGTCCACTTGCTGGGGTTGTCAGAAAACAAACGAAAACCAACTAAAAACAAAACACTAAATTGACTTTGACTCTCCTGTACCATTGCCCATGAGTAGAACATTCAAAGGTGTTCAAAGTGGTGACCCGGGACACCGATACACTCTTGCACTCGTTGAATGAAAGAATTATTTACCGCTTCCAGTGCTGCCTGCTGAAGAGAGTTACAAGAATGTCCTCCGGAATTGTTGAAATATCGCGATAGACAACGTTTTTAGTGCATCCCCAAAGAAAAAAATCAGGAGACCTAGCAGGCAAAGGAACTGTTCCTCCTCGACCAATCCATCTGGCAGGATACCTTCGATTCAGAACACGACGTGCACGCAAGGCATTATGTGCTGGACATCCATTGTGTTGATACCACACAGCATTCTGGTTCTTAGCGGCACTTCATTCAGAAGAGGAAGAAGAATTCGTCTGAGGAAGTTGGGATACGCTGTGCCGTATAAACTACCATTGATGAAATAAGGGCCAATAATTGCAGTACCAAGCATCCCACACCAGACGTTAACTCTCCATTGACGCTAATGTTCCACCTGTCTAAGCCATCATGGGTCGTCGCTGGACCAATAATGCATGTTCCTTGTCTTTAACTATCCTTTGTTTGAGAAGGAACATTCATCGGTAAATAGAACATTGGAGAAGAAGTTCGGGTTGGCGAGGATTTGCTGCTTTGCCTACTGACAGAACTGTACGCGATTCTGTAAATCATTCCCATGCAATTCTTGATGTAGGTGTACATGGTAAGGATGGAACCGGTGACGTGTAAGAATACGATGTACACTGGTGTTAGGAATTCCAATCTCGTGTTCAAGTTGTCGTGTGCTCACATGTGGATTCATAGCGGCGGAAGTGAGGACAGTAACTTCGGCAGCTTCGTCTGTGTCCAGTTTCCTGAAATACCGCAACAATACAAGAAACATCAGTCGGGAAAGTGCGTTCTTGTCAGGATATCGCTCTCTGTAGAGTTCCGCCGCCTGCGTAGTATTTCGCCTACCTTCAACAACAATAATAAAAGAAACGTTACGTCGATGCAGTTTGTAGGAAGGACAGCCTTTGCTGTATGCCTACTCTATACAACAGTATTTAAAAGGACTAAACTACTTACTAAATGTACCCATACATAAGAAAACAGCATTGCAGTTACTGTTCTGCTAACTTACATTCCCCATAGATGAGTAGCATCTCTACCGTCTCTTCGTTGGTGTACGTTCTACTCACACAACTCTTCAACTGACGACGGTTGACGGAATAACGGGTGTGCATTCTACTTATGTTTACATTTGTCCTCTGTCAACGTCAGCACGTGGATGTGTCCCATTACCCCGAGTACCTGCACTAAGCGCTGGGAGCGTCAACGTCAGTGTTGTGTTATGAAATTAATAACGATGTGTTTCAGTGAATGGTACATTGTGATAAATTTTCGAATAGGTCTTTAGAAGAGGAAATGAATTACCGAATAAAAAATACAAAAAAAAACGGCTCTAAGCACTATGGGACTTAATTTCTAAGGTCATCAGTCCCCTAGAACTTAGAACTACTTAAACCTAACTAACCTAAGGACATCACACACATCCATGACCGAGGCAGGATTCGAACCTGCGACCGTAGCGGTCGCGCGGTTCCAAACTGTAGCGCCTAAAAAATACAGGGTGCTATTTAAAAAAGTCATATCGCTGTTCATGTTTGTAAAAAAACAAAGCTTCAACGAAGGCAATGATTCTGACTGATGTCCCCCTAACGGCTACAGAACATTTGCTTGTAACATTTTGTAATTTGCATCTGGACAAATAGTTATTTGAGATGGTCATGATAAATGAGACATCTTAGAAGAACAAGGACTTGGTCGAAAGACATTGAGATTCACCAAGGAAACACTCATGGGCACGAAATCAAAAGTGAAATTCATGGGCCAACTGACAGAGCGCTTTAAGATAAAGACCTGTGTGTGACACGGTGATGGATTACCACCACTGCTCTTCAACCTTGTTCTGGATAAAGTCATCCGAGAATGGGAGAAAGAATTGAAAACCCAGGACCACTGGAAACCCATTCAACTCGGACGAAAGAATGATGACAACAAGGTCAGTTGTTTAGCTTTCGCAGACGACGTAGCGATAGTAGCGGCCGGCGAAAATACAGCGACCAAACAGTGTGAAGTCCTCAAGGAATGCGCTGAGAAAACTGGACTACAAATTTCATTCGAGAAGACCAATACATTTGCACTACATTCGACATTCAGGAACTGAACGCAAAATACGGGCAGATCAAACGCGTTCCACACTTCAAATATCTCAGTGAGATCATAGAACCAACAGCGTTCGAAAAGGAAGGACAGAAAGTTCGGTTATAAAAGCTCAAACGAGCATATGGGAGAACGCGTGAAATCTAAGACAAGAAATATATGTCCATTCATACAAAGATCAAACTCTATATTAGAGTGATTAAATATGAAGTGCTGTACGCGAGCGAAACCTTGGTACTTAATACAAAAGGCGATTTGGAGAACATCCTGAAGGAGGAAAGAAAGATTATGAGGAAAATGCTGGGACCAGATAAAACAGAAGAGGGGTATAGACTCAAATCGTGCAAAGCGACGGAAGAACTGTACAACCTTGCGGCAGATTTCAGGAAACGAAGGCTGAAATTCTATGGACATATTCATGGATTCCCATCTTCAAGGCTACCTCATAAGATTCTGACATACATTGCAAAACTGAAGAACATTCCAGGGATAGAAGAGGTCAAATATGACTTGGAAAAGTCACAGATAGGAACATCGGACATACTAGACAGGAAGATTTACTGTCAGAAGACAAATA
This sequence comes from Schistocerca serialis cubense, assembly GCF_023864345.2. NCBI lineage: Eukaryota > Metazoa > Arthropoda > Insecta > Orthoptera > Acrididae > Schistocerca > Schistocerca serialis. The sequence continues at coordinate 1,024,778,960 of NC_064639.1, forward strand.
GATGGTTAGTAAAGCCAGAGAATGAACTCTCTAAAAGATCAGCGACCAAGTGGTCAGAAGAATGGAAGAAAGCACATAGCGAACCCGACAGGTTCCATGCGCACACAATATACAGAGTGGCCCATTGATCGTGGCCGGGCCAAATATCTCACGAAATAAGCGTCAAACGAAAAAACTACAAAGAACGAAACTTGTCTAGCTTGAAGGGGGAAACCAGATGGCGCTATGGTTTGCCCGCTAGATGGCGCTACCATAGGTCAAACGAATATCAACTGCGTTTTTTAAAGTAGGAAACCCCATTTTTTATTACATATTCGTGTAGTATGTAAATAAATATGAATGTTTTAGTTGGACCACTTTTTTCGCTTTGTGATAGATGGCGCTGTAATAGTCACAAACAAATGGCTCACAATTTTAGACAAACAGTCGGTAACAGGTAGGTTTTTTAAGTTAAAATACAGAACGTAGGTACGTTCGAACATTTTATTTCGGTTGTTCCAATGTGATACATATACCTTTGTGAACTTATCATTTCTGAGAACGCATGCTGTTACAGCGTGATTACCTGTAAATACCACATTAATGCAATAAATGCTCAAAATGATGTCCGTCAACCTCAATGGATTTGGCAATACGTGTAACGACATACCTCTCAACAGCGAGTAGTTCGCCTTCCGTAAAGTTCGCACATGCATTGACAATGCGCTGAGGCGTGTTGTCAGGCGTTGTCGGTAGATCACGATAGCAAATACCCTTCAACTTTTCCCACAGAAAGAAATCCGGGGACGTCAGATCCGGTGAACATGCGGGCCATCATATGGTGCTTCGACGACCAATCCACCTGTCATGAAATATGCTATTCAATATCGCTTCAACCGCACGCGAGCTATGTGCCGGACATCCATCATGTTGGGAGTACATCGCCATTCTGTCATGCAGTGAAACATCTTGTAGTAATATCGGTAGAACATTACGTAGGAAATCAGCATACATTGCACCATTTACATTGCCATCGATAAAATGGGGGCCAATTATCCTTCCTCCCGTAATGCCATACATTAACCCGCCAAGGTCGCTGATGTTCCACTTGTCGCTGCCATCGTGAATTTTCCGTTGCCCAATAGTGCATATTACGCCGGTTTACGTTACCGCTGTTGGTGAATGACGCTTCGTCGCTAAATAGAACGCGTGCTAAAAATCTGTCACCGCCCCGTAATTTCTTTTGTGCCCAGTGGCAGAACTGTACACGACGTTCAAAGTCGTCGACATGCAATTCGTGCTGCATAGAAATATGGTACGGGTGCAATCGATGGTGTAGCATTCTCAACAACGACGTTTTTGAGATTCCCGATTCTCGCGCAATTTGTCTGCTACTGATGTGCGGATTAGCCGTGACAGCTGCTAAAACACCTACTTGGGCATCATCATTTGTTGCAGGTCGTGGTTGACGTTTCACATGTGGCTGAACACTTCCTGTTTCCCTAAAAAACGTAACTATCCGGCGTACGGTCCGGACGCTTGGATGATGTCGTCCAGGATACCGAGCAGCATACATAGCACGAGCCCGTTGGGCATTTTGATCACAATAGCTATACATCAACACGATATCGACCTTTTCCGCAATTGGTAAACAGTCCATTTTAACACGGGCAATGTATCACAAAGCAAATACCGTCCGCACTGGCGGAATGTTAAGTGATACCACGTACTTATACGTTAGTGACTATTACAGCGGCATCCGTCACAAAGCGAAAAAAGTGGTCCAACTAAAACATTCATATTTCTTTACCTACTACACAAATATGTAATAAAATTACGCGTTCCTATTTAACAAAACGCAGCTGATATTCGTTTGACCTGTGGCAGCGCCATCTAGCGGGCCAACCATAGCGCCATCTGGATTCCTCCTTTAAGGTAGACGATTTTCGTTCTTTGTAGTTTTTACGTTTGATGCTTATTTCGTGAGATATTTGGCCCAGTCACTATCAATGGCCCACCCTGTATATATAGGGTGTCCCATTTACTTGACTAACCTAAATAACTATTTGTCCAGATGCAAATTACAAAATGTTTCAAGCAAATGTTCTTTAGCCGTCAGGTGGACATCAATCAGAATGATTTCCTTCGTTGTACCTTCGTTTTTTACAAAGATATGAACAGCACCCCGTATTTTTTATTCGGTAATTCATTTCCTCTCCTAAAGACCTGTTCGAAAATGTATCACAGTGTACCATTTACTGAAACTCAATGTTATTAATTACATAACACAACACTGACGTTGACGCTCCCAGCGCTTAGTACAGGTATTCGGGGTAATGGGACACATCCACGTACTGACGTTGACAGAGGACAAATGTAAACATAAGTAGAATGCACACCCGTTATTCCGTCAACCGTCGTCAGTTGAAGAGTTGTGTGAGTAGAATGTACACCAACAAAGAGACGGTAGAGATGCTACTCATCTATGGGGAATGTAAGTTAGCAGAACAGTAACTGCAATGCTGTTTTCTTATGTATGGGTACATTTAGTAAGTAGTTTAGTCCTTTTAAATACTGTTGTATAGAGTAGGCATACAGCAAAGGCTGTCCTTCCTACAAACTGCATCGACGTAACGTTTCTTTTATTATTGTTGTTGAAGGTAGGCGAAATACTACGCAGGCGGCGGAACTCTACAGAGAGCGATATCCTGACAAGAACGCACCTTCCCGACTGATGTTTCTTGTATTGTTGCGGTATTTCAGGAAACTGGACACAGACGAAGCTGCCGAAGTTACTGTCCTCACTTCCGCCGCTATGAATCCACATGTGAGCACACGACAACTTGAACACGAGATTGGAATTCCTAACACCAGTGTACATCGTATTCTTACACGTCACCGGATCCATCCTTACCATGTACACCTACATCAAGAATTGCATGGGAATGATTTCCAGAATCGTGAACAGTTCTGGCAGTGGACACAGCAGCAAATCCTCGCCAACCCGAACTTCTTCTCCAATGTTCTGTTTACCGATGAATGTTCCTCCTCAAACAAAGGACAGGTAAATAGAAGGGACATGCACTACTGGTCCAGCGACAACACACGATGGCTTAGACAGGTGAAACATCAGCGTCAATGGAGAGTTAACGTCTGGTGTGGGATGCTTGGTACTGCAATTATTGGCCCTTATTTCATCAATGGTAGTTTATACGGCACAGCGTATCCCAACTTCCTCAGACGAATTCTTCTTCCTCTTCTGGATGAAGTGCCACTAAGAACCAGAATTCCCGATATTTACTATTAAACACTCTCATTGAGTGACAGCTGAGTGACAGCAGTCAGGGAACAAAAACACGTAATACGTAAGACACATACCTTCGTAAATAAATGTATAACATATTTTTAATGTAACACAAAAGGTATCAAAGATTTTTAACCGAAATTCCATCCCATAGCTCGTGATATTGCTGCGCTCCATCTGAGAGGGCTTCGGATTTCGGTATATAAAGGTGAACTTGTGAATATTACAAAATCTAATATTACACCAAATCGCTAAGTTGCTAAAATATCCTAGTGCCCTACCACGACAGGAACACAACGATGGGGAATAAGTTCTACGTTGTTGTAACGTCTGCACTCTCAGAACTCTGCGGACACTGTGTAGTGTTAGACAGTATAGGACGTAACACCAGGATAAGATTATACGGTGCGAAGGAAATAAGCAACCTGAAGCAGAGATAAACACAATCAACGCTTTATCATTGGCATAAATGACGCAGTAGTAGACTCCAAATGAGATCCACCAAACGTGCTAAAAATATGCTCAAGGCCGTAGGAACGTTCTGGAAAAATTTTTCGGCAAGTAGTTGTCTCGGTGAGGGTAGTCCTGCTCGAAAAATGACATTTATGTTCCAGAGACGTCATGAGAATCAACAGTATCATATATGGGCGTCTGTGCTTGTATCCTGGTAGTGGGAATCATTCTCGCTGCTAAATCTGATATACTCGTTTTGTACATTTCAGTCATGTATCATCTCGGTTGAATTTTCATATTTTATTAACATTATGTCATTTTTTTTCTCCAATTTCAGTATTTTTCTTTTCATTTTGTGTGATAATTTTTTGATTTACAGGTAACACAACTTTATTCCGTTAGCTGATGTTGAGCATGGAAATCGATTCCGTTACGGTTCTCAATTCCATTGCTGTTCTCAGCCCGCATAGAATTCTTTGGAATTACGATTGTCGTCCTCATGCAATGTACAGTTACAGTGAGGGGCCAAAAATTATGGGAAGGCACTAGATGTGATGGTAATAGCTAGCCCGCGAAACTGTTGTGACCCATCGCTCTCTACGACTTGTTGGAAACTCTCTGGACAGATGCTGTCCCACAAATGGCGCAGTGCTAACCACAATTGCACTTTCGTACTTAAGTTGGTGCTCGATCCATCGAGCGTATACAGGTACTGATAATATCCCATATTTGCTTGACTCCGTTAGGACTGGATGACCTGAGTTATTAATCCGCTGCAGCGTTCATCAAGTTAACTGCATATAACACAAGAACGTTGGCATGCCACACTGCCGCGTTGAGAGGTGGCATCTCCGACAGAGTACTCTAATTCAAAGAAGGGATGTACATAACGTGCAAGAATTTCCACGTGACGTGCACCTGCCGTTGGTCCCTACAGCCGACTGGGACTGTAACTGAGACACGTGAAGCCTCGACACCACCTTGTTGACACCCAGGATCCATAGCTTCATAGGTGACACGCCAGACTCTCACCCGACCTCAGCTCGCCACAGCATATACCGTGATTCATTGGACCATGCTACACGCCACCCTTGTTCAGTGGACCATGCTACTCGTTGAACTGCGTCAAAGAAAGGGCGAATCACATTCCGTCAGCTGTTAACTATGCAGTAAACTTGTCTCCGTAAAGTCCCGGTCGAAATGTGTTCACGAGCACATTCAAACCGGTGGCGACGTTGTTCAAAGCAGTAGTAGAAGGGTTTTGTGAGCGCACGACAGCAAGGTCTTCAGCGCCCCGTTGTTCAAAGGAGGCAGTCGAGTGACCCGCATGGATCTGCAGAATCGACGTCACGTCCGTTCATCAGCCACTTGTAGTCGTCTTTTGAGCCGATTGACTCTGCAATATTTAAGATCCACCCTAGAGATTTTTGAGCTCGGAAATACGATTTCTTGAGTAATCTGCGTTGTGCTATGGCCGACGCGTCTTGCACCTTTTACCATTACGGATTACAATCACAAACAACTTAACCTGGAACGATCATATAGATAATGTTGTGGGTAAAGCAAACCGAAGACTGTGACTTATTGGTGGAACACTGAGAAAATGCAACAAGTCTATTAAAGAGGCTGCCTACACTACGCTCATATGTCGTCTTCTGGATGATGGTGATGCTGTTATTTGGTTTGCAGGGCCCTCAACTGCACAGTTATCAACGCCCGTAGAAATTCCCAATCTTTCCACCGTCCAGTGTAGCCACTTTCATCAATAATGATGAAATGAAGAGGACAACACAAACACCCAGTCCCTGGTCGGAGAAAATCCCCCAGCCCGGCCCCTGTTCAGGTGTATTGCTGTGCGATGTGGGATGCGCATCAGATAGGGTCGTCGGAAGACACGAAAACTTCAAAGAAGGGCAACTCGTTTTCTACTGTTGTGAATTATGGGATAATGTGCCACGGATGTGATACGTGAGTGGGGGTGGCAGTCATTAAAACAAATGGGTTTTCCGTTGCGGAAGGAGCTTGTCATGAAATTGCACTCACAACTTTCTCCTCAAAGGGCAAAAATATTCTTTTGACTCACATCTACGCAGAGAAAAATGATCGTAATAATAACATAAGAGAAATTAGAGATCGCACATAAAGACGTAAGTGTTCCTTTTTGCCGCGAGCTGTTCGAGAGTGCTACGGTAAAGAAATAGCTTGAAGATGGTTCTCTGCCAGGCACTTAATTGTGAATTACAGAGTAATCATGTAGATCTTTGGAGAAAAGAGAACCACTTGCATGATTAACAAAAGCTCAAATGGAAACCCATTCTAAGCAAATAAGGGAAAGCAGAAAGGTGGAACGAGTATATAGAGGGTCTATACAAGGGCGATGTACTTGAGGACAATATTATGGAAATTGAAGAGAATGTAGATGAAGATGAAATGGGAGATATGATACTGCGTGAAGAGTTTGACAGAGCACTGAAAGACCTAAGTAGAAACAAGGCCCCCGGGAGTAGACAACATTCCATTAGAACTACTGATAGCCTTGGGAGAGCCAACCCTGACAAAACTCTACCATCTGGTGAGCAAGATGTATGAGACAGGCAAAATACCCTCAGACTTCATGAAGAATATAATAATTCCAATTCCAAAGAAAGCAGATGTTGACAGATGTGAAAATTACCGAACTATCAGTTTAATAAGTCACGGCTGCAAAATACTAACACGAATTCTTTACAGACGAATGGAAAAACTGGTAGAAGCCGACCTCGGAGAAGATCAGTTTGGATTTCGCAGAAATGCTGGAACACGTGAGGCAATAATGACCCTACGACTTAAGTTAGAAGATAGATTAAGGATAGGCAAACCTACGCGTCTAGCATTTGTAGACTTAGAGAAAGCTTTTGACAATGTTCACTGGAATACTCTCTTTCAAATCCTGAAGCTGGCCGGGGTAAAATACAGGGAGCGGAAGGCTATTTACAATTTGTACAGAAACCAGATGGCAGTTATAAGAGTCGACGGGCATGAAAGGGAAGCAGTGGTTGGGAAGGGAGTGAGACAGGGTTGTAGCCTATCACCGATGTTATTCGATCTGTATATTGAGCAAGTAGTAAAGGAAACAAAAGAAAAATTTGGAGCAGGAATTAAAATCCAGGGAGAAGAAATAAAAACTTTGAGGTTCGCCAATGACATTGCAGTTGTGTCAGAGACAGAAAAGGACCTGGAAGAGCAGTTGAATGGAATGGACAGTGTCTTGAAAAGAGGATATAAGATGAGATGAACATCAACAAAGCAAAACGAGGATAATGGAATGTAGTCGAGTTAACTCGGGTGATGCAGAGGGAATTAGATTAGGAAATGAGACACTTAAAGTAGTAGATGAGTTTTGCTATTTGGGGAGCAAAATAACTGATGATGGTCAAAGTAGAGAGGATGTAAAATGTAGACTGACAATGGCAAGGAAAGCTTTTCTGAAGAAGAGAAATTTGTTAATATCGAGTATAGATTTGTCAGGAAGGCATTTCTGAAAGGATTTGTATGGAAGTGAAACATGGACGATAAATAGTTTGGACAAGAAGATAATAGAAGCTTTCGAAATGTGATGCTACAGAAGAATGCTGAAGATTAGATGGGTGGATCACATAACTAATGAGGAGGTATTGAATAGAATTGGGGAGAAGACAAATTTGTGGCACAACTTGACTAGAAGAAGGGATCGGTTGGTAGGACACGTTCTGAGGCATCAAGGGATCAGCGTGGAGGGTAAAAATTGTAGAGGGAGACCAAGAGATGAATACACTAACCAGATTCAGAAGGATGTAGGCTGCAGTAGGTACTGGGAGATGAAGAAGCTTGCACAGGATGGAGTAGCATGGAGAGCTGCATCCAACCAGTCTCTGGACTGAAGACCACAACAACAACAACAACAACAACAAGATGTAGATATAGCAGTAGGAATACTATCCCACGTTCGAACTCAGTTAAGATGCAACGTAGCGTCATGTTCACTGTATATCTGTTGATAAGACTGCTCAGGTATCGAGACTACATTCGTGCCATACGCTGCAACAGTCGGTCGCCATACGCTGCACGTCTTCAAACGGAACGACCCTTCCCGTGACATTTAGCTACTCAGTTTACAGACAAAAATCGTGCCCATAAAGCCTATGAGGCTATAAATTCTGGGAACTTAAGTGACAGGACGTCTGACAGGACACACGATTCCTCAAAAATTGTCTTCTTTTGGAATTTGGTGAGTTAAGTAAGACTCTTGTAACGCTTTTCACACACTCCTTGCCCTTAATAATATTTATGGCTTTAGGAGCCATAATGCGCAACCTCAGGTTTCACTTTATAGTTTGTCTGTGATTGCATTAGCTGATGTGTGACGTATGAAGAGGAGCGAGTGCAGTGGGTACCGATTGCGTGAGAAATTGTACCAGTTTAGTATTCGAGTAATCTTACTGGCTATTGCAACAGGAAATGTAGAGATTATTCTTTGGCCAGCGCGCCAAATCTGTAATTTCCATTTATTAATATTTTTTAAAGTAAACGAGGAGTGTTCAATAAGCAATGCAACACAATTTTTTTCTGAAAATAGGTTGATTTTATTCAGGATCCCAATACACCATATTATTCCCCACTCTTCTGGCTACAAAAGCCAGTTTTTCAACATAATCTCTGTTCAATGCGACGGCCATAAGTGACCTTGTTGGAAGGGCCTGTATGCCCCCTTGTACCACACTATTGGTCGACCTCGGAGCCACAGTGTTGCTGCATCATAACCTCGCCATCATCCACGTATCGCTTCCAGCGGACTGCGTCCTCCATTGAGTCGAACAGATGGAAGCCAGAAGGTGCGAGATCCGAGCTGTAGGGTGGATGAGGAAGAACAGTCCAATTAAGTTTTCCGAGATCCTCTAGTGTCTATAGACTTGTTTGACTTCTTGCGTCGTCATGGAGAAGGAGGAGTTCGTATGTATTTTTGTCGTTTCTTTGGCTTCCTGATGGGAGCACAATACACTTCACAGCTCACTGCTGTACCACGAGGAAGGATCTCAGACAGAATAACCCTTTCAGAGCCCCAGAAAACGGTCGCCATAACTTTCCCAGCTGTGGGTGCGGAGGAGAGGTGGCGCAGCGCCTCTCCATGGGTTGCCGTTTTGTTTCTAGTTGGGAGTGAGAAGCACACGTTTCATCGCCTGTGACGACGTTCGACAAAAAAACTGTCACGGTCAGCCTCGTAACGCGCAAACGATGTCGCACAGATGGTCCTTCGTTCATCTTTATGGTCTTCGCAATTGGCGGGCGGGTGTGTCGTCACTACTAACAGAGGTGTCTAGCTGTGCAATGAGGTGTTTCATTGTAATGTGTATATCAACTCGAATGAGTGTGTTCGTAAGTTCCAACAGTGCTGAAGTCACAGCTGTGTGCGCCCGACCGGCACGCGGGAGTTCGGACAGGTTTGCGCGACTTTGTTGTGATGATGACAGACGCATCGCTCAACAACTCCCCGTGCTTTTGTTCACTGTCTCCGTAGATATTCTACAAGCGCCTATGAATATCTGCGATGCTCTGGTTTCTGGTTAAAACAAATTCAGTGGCAGCTCTCTGCTTGGACGCACCTCTGTTACAGACGCCATTTTGAAGGCTACGTGTAGCACTGCCACCTATCTGAACTTCATGAAACTTTAGAGGTAGGGGGTATAGCGGGAATATTCCACAATGTCCCACGACAATTTCTACATTTTTTAACCGAAATGTGTCGAGGAAAAAAAGTGTTGCATTACTTGTTGAACGGCCCTGAACCATACTAGCTATACTCTCAGTAGTAAGCTATCATCCACCGACTTCAGATTTCATTGCAGTAACCACTTTTAGTAAAACGTGCGTTATAGGCTCCCGCCAAAAACGCTCACCGAGCAAAGTGATTCGTGCTGACCAGCCCAGTCATTTAGGGGAGCCAATACGGTATAGTTCGGTTTAGGGGCCGAATGCCGTATAGAATAATCTAAAGCAACTGAGATTCTGCGAGCAATGCTGAGAAGATCAGGCTATAGGATGTGTGTATTGATATGTGTATGTAATTTCTACAGTATATTTATTACACCAGGATTATAAGTGAACAGGGCCAGTGTTTTCAAGACGGGTCCTGACTCATGGCAATTCGGCATCACTATTATGACTAAAAGGTAGTTGTCAAGAGATTTGTGGGCTAGGCCTGTGGTTGTTGACGTCGTAGTCTTGATCAACACAGGTCTTGTATCTCACAACGTACCCTTACCGGAAGGCAAATCTACATAGAGGCCAGTTAGGGTAAGCTGGGGATGTCCAAGGGATTCGCAGAGGAACTATTGGCAGCAGCTGCAATGCCAACGCAGAGGATTCAATATTTGGGTAAGAGAGCCGATACGATAACGGTTGATTATTGCCAAAGTTTTACAGTAATAGAGAGGAAGCGTCGCAGCACTGACAATAGCCGCTTGGATATACTGTGCCATCTGTGACTTTCTCATCTAAAGAATATGTCTGACAATACGTGGTCAAAGTGAGTAAGAAATAGCACTCTCCAGAGATAAAGAAAAAACAGGACTTCCGTCCACTTCTTGGAAATAAGGCGTCTCCCAAGAGTTGCTTCATGGAAGGAGACTAATTTAAGAGGGAAACATAGACTATGAGATGGCGGCAGCTGTAATTAAGACTGATGACAAGAGAATGATGATGAGTCAGTAGAAGCAGTGACCAGCACGTAGCATACGTCCTCCTTATTTCAGTTACATTCTCGATTTTGGTTTCTCCTTCACACGTAACATCACATTTTGAGATCCATGACTGATAACTAATAAAAAATTTACAGAATTCATAGTTAGTCTCTATACTGTAAAACACTTATACATTTTGGCAAAAGTATTTTATCATCAAATGACTGATATTTTTCTGAAATTTAGTAGTGTTGTATCCCAACATAGCAAAAAAATTTGTATATTCTTGACAAAATAAAATAGTTTTTTTAGAAACTACGAAACAAAATTATAGATTTCAAGAACTATAAAGGCCACTAAACATGTGAGAACTTTGATTATGTGAGGGCGCAACGTTCCTTCTGCCCGCATCTCGTGGTCGTGCGGTAGCGTTCTCGCTTCCCACGCCCGGGTTCCCGGGTTCGATTCCCGGCGGGGTCAGGGATTTTCTCTGCCTCGTGATGGCTGGGTGTTGTGTGATGTCCTTAGGTTAGTTAGGTTTAAGTAGTTCTAAGTTCTAGGGGACTGATGACCATAGATGTTAAGTCCCATAGTGCTCAGAGCCATTTGAACCATTGACGTTCCTTCTTCATCTTCAAAAGTAGAAATAGTAACTTGTATTACTTTCATGGAACATTTTATTAACAGATGTTTCCCAAGTACAACTGTGTTTCAGTATTAAGCTTCCTCTCTTATTCTTCCATTCTCATTTTTTGCTCTTAGTTATTGTATATGCTGTATGTTGCCCGTCTTTCCTTATAGCTTACACACATATTTGTAAGAATTTCAAACATTTTGCAACATTCTACGTTGACGGTCGCTTTGTCTATGCCTACAAATCCAATGAAGGTGTCCTGACTTTTCTTAAATCCTTGCGTCCATTATCAGTATTAGAACTGCCTCTCCCGTACCTTGATGTTTACTGAAGCTAACGTGATCGTTATCTAACAGACCCTCAACATCTTCGACATTTTGTGGATTATGCTCTTCCAAAAGTCCGATAGTATGTTTTTTCCTCTTGAATAACCGTTTTGTTGCCACTTCTTCCAACGACTTTAGAAAGCGCGAGGACTTTCGCTTTGTTTGATCGCATTCTTCATAAAGTCGGTCAAACGTTGGCTCTAATCGCGTCATCAGACAGTTACTCCCACTCCGAGGTGGCAGGCTGTTTCAAGTCTTTCTCTTCACATTTTAACTTATTTGCATACTGAATTTGCACACGAAACTCTTTACTTCATTTACTTTCGTATACTGGAGGGTGATAGAGGAAGTGTTTCTGGGAGCAGCACGCGCATGATATATATCCACACTACAAATATTACAGTATGACACAAGTTTGATCCTGCACAATAAGATGATAAAAAAAGAACAAAGTTTCTGTCAAGCTGGATTAGCAGGAGTGTGCGAGGCTTCATATTTGTTACTTTAATAGATTGCAAATAGGATACAATTTGTGGAGAAAGGCCTAAAACAGGCTGCCATACCACATCACTCTGTACTCTGATTCAAAATTTCACCGAGAAACATGGTGAGACCCTTTCCAAAACAATTTCTCTTGACCTGTCCATCAATAAGGAAAGAAACGAAGAAAGTTTAAAAACACAATATGGATCCTTTTTCGCGCCTTCCTGTGGCACGTGCAAAGAGCAAGCGCGATATTGATAAGTTCATAAATAGAAAGGTAAAGGGTCCCCTTTAAAAACTTCCCATTCTGCAACACCCTCTGTGTCTCCGTACAGAGACACTCATCATCGACTCCTACCCACTGGCAGGACAGACAACTCTCCCTATACTAACGTCTGCTGGCTGCATGCGAAATCTGAGGGGGGACGGAAGGGTTGCCTGTACTGCCAGTGGATGGGGATCAGTGGATGGGCGTCTCCACAGAATTTTTAACGAGCCCAACAAAAGCACACAGGTGGTACTGAGGGTGTTGCGGAGCTGGGACTTCTTAGAGGAACCTTTTGCCCTTTTCATTCATGCCACAGAAGGGTGCAAGAAATGAGGGATGAAAAGCATAAACACACTTTTCTGCTTTTTATAAAGTTCAGATTTGGACGGTCCCTAGTGGTTGCAACCTGCATACCAGAGAAAAAAATGTCACATTACATTCCAAAGGGGTCTAATCACTTTTAATGGGACTGCATTTCCATGCTGTCCTTATACGAGAGGGTTGAATCGTCTGGCAGGTGTCAGCAGTGACAAATGTTGTCAAGAATGTCGCCCTGTTGCACATCGCACTGCGAACTTTCGCCTTCGACCACTAACTGTGTGGAAATAAACGGCCCAAGTGAAGGGATGGTTTCATTTATGCCCTTTACGACACATTCCAGGGTATTTTCGTGTCGGTTCTGAGCACAGGTGTGTCCAAAATGTTTCCCTCGGCCACCCATAAAAAACTGCCAAATTACAACGCTGGGCGTCACGGTTCTGAACCCCATAGCAGAGGCGCCAAGAGAAGGGGTGAGATGTGGGTGGGCCTAAGGGAAGTTATCACAACCTTCCCACCGTGTGACACGACCACGGTGGTGTTGGGAAGAAATGTGGTGAAGTTCCGCAGTTACAGCCACATTCGAGTAAAATTTCGAGCTTCTTTGTTTTAACGGGTGAAAATGATGAGCTTTCAAAAAAGTGGCCTTTTATTTTGCTGTGCAGTGTATATTGAGAGGATTATGCTAGAATTCCCAGATCCCTGAACAGAGGTCAACAGTAGGTTCTCGGATTTACACCACATATTTCTCGAACTGCGCATTTCTGAGCAAAACAAAAGAAAAAATATATTTGTGAATGAAAACAGTTACTCCAGAATATAATGTTGTACTACATAAGCGATTGAAGATAAGCAAAACAGACTCATTTTCGTGCTGGACCATCTCTTATTGCGAATACTGTTCTAATGGTAAGTATAGCAGCATTCAAGTTTTCAATAAGACTTTCAACACGGGGTTTCTATAATAGTTTACTATCTGTACGACCACAAAGGAATTTGAATTGTTCAAGCTCACTAATCATTTGCTCTTTCTAAGTAATCAAAATGTCAGTTACAGTTGAAGTGTGTGTTATAAACTGTAAAACCTGAGTATCACTACTACGATTTAGCGTCAATTTGTTTTCTATAAGCCATGAGCTATGTCTTGAAGCGCATTATTTGATACGCTGCTTGTGTTGCACTCAATCTCCTTCACTATCAAACTAGTGTCACCATCAAATAGAAATATATTAGAATCACATAGAACATTGCTTTAATATTCTTCTAGATACCCTAAGATCATCCTTAATTAAAAAATTCTACAGAAGTGAACTGCTTCCTACTGTGTTGTTCATCTTCTAGATAAGAAAAACTTCCCCTCATCTTTTATAACTGAATTCATAAAAACACTTTCCACATACATTCCTCAAGGCATCACCAGTAATTTAATCATCTAAAGCAGCTAAATGAAATGTGCTCGATTGAGAAACAAAAGATAATCCACTTGCAAAGGGTGAATAATATTATTCGTATCTAAAAGAAAAAGCACTGAACAAAAAACAGACGGAAAATGGTAGCAAATATAACGAAGTGTTTCCTACATTTTATATTGTTCCTTTCCTATTAGTTAATGTGTAGGATAGACTGAATTGTAGCAATGGAAAAATTCTGCTATTATGATTTGAACGGTCTGGGTCCATACTTTGACCTTGCTATGCTCTAGTTTTACTGAGACTACTTCGGTCAAAAACAAGGTCTAGTTTTTCAACATAACGAGGACCATGTCTTCTTCTTACTCCCAGTCCTTAATTGTCACCACCAACAAGACTGTAAAACCTCATGGAAAATTAAGCGCAAGTGCTAATGTCTCGTGGGCAACGAGGTCATTTCGACTGGAGCGTTAGATTATGAACAATATTAGGAGATCTAAGCTGCCATGATCCTTTAAAAGAACTAGACGGTCAGTCCCTTGAAGTGATTAAGAAAAATCAAAATCCCCTAAATCAGAATTAACGAACGCTGATTTGAATGCTCCTTTCCCAAAAACGAATCCAATATTTCCAACAGGTGCGCTACCTCGATCGGTATTATTTAGTGTTATGTGGTTCAAGAACTTTATGTTTTCAACAACAATATTAAGAACAGATCACCGACTTCCCGTCAAATAGAAATTCAGTCGCAAACATTCATCATCCCTGGAGGCGAAGTTGTCAAAAATAGCTTTACAAGATCACGCAAATGAAAACTAAACATACAAATACCTGATCATGTTGTTGTTGTTGTTGTGGTCTTCAGTACTGAGACTGGTTTGATGCAGCTCTCCATGCTACTCTATCCTGTGCAATCTTCTTCAGCTCCGAGTACTTACTGCAACCTACATCCTTCTGAATCTGCTTAGTGTATTCATCTCTTGGTCTCCCTCTACGATTGTTACCCTCTACGCTGCCCTCCAACACTAAATTCGTGATCCCTTGTTGCCTCATAACATGTCCTACCAACCGATCCCTTCTTCTAGTCAAGTTGTGCCACAAAATTCTTTTCCCCCCAATCCTATTCAATACTTCCTCATTAGTTATGTGGTCTACCCATCTAATCTTCTGCATTCTTCTGTAACACCTTGGATACACTCCATACAAATACTTTCAGAAACGACTTCCTGACGCTTAAATCTATACTCGATATTAACAAATTTCTCTTCTTCACAAACGCTTTCCTTGCCATTGCCAGTCTACATTTTATATCCTCTCTAATTAGACCATCATCAGTTATTTTGCTCCCCAAATAGCAAAACTCATCTACTACTTTAAGTGTCTCATTTCCTAATCTAATTCCCTCGGCATCACCCGACTTAATTCGACTAAATTCCATTATACTTGTTTTGCTTTTGTTGATGTTCATCTTATATCCTCCTTTCAAGACACTGTCCATTCCGTTCAACTGTTCTTCCAAGTCCTTCGCTGTCTCTGACAGAATTACAATGTCATCGGCGAACCTCAACGTTTTTATTTCTTCTCCATGGATTTTAATACCTACTCCGAACTTTTCTTTTGTTTCCTTTACTGCTTGCCCAATATACAGATTGAATAACATCGGGGAGAGGCTACAACCCTGTCTCACTCCCTTCCCAACCACTGCTTTCCTTTCATGCCCCTCGACTCTTATAACTGCCATCTGGTTTCTGTACAAATTGTAAATAGCCTTTCGCTGCCTGTATTTTACCCCCGCCACCTTCAGAATTTCAAAGAGAGTATTCCAGTCAACATTGTCAAAAGCTTTCTCTAAGTCTACAAATGCTAGAAACGTAGGTTTGCCTTTCCTTAATCTTTCTTCTAAGATAAGTCGTAAGGTCAGTATTGCCTCACGTGTTCCAGTATTTCTACGGAATCCAAACTGATCTTCCCCGAGGTCGGCTTCTACTAGTTTTTCCATTCGTCTGTGAAGAATTCGCGTTAGTATTTTGCAGCCGTGACTTATTAAACTTATAGTTCGGTAATTTTCACATCTGTCAACACCTGCTTTCATTGGTATTGGAATTATTATATTCTTCTTGAAGTCTGAGGGTATTTCGCCTGTCTCATACATCTTGCTCACCAGATGGTAGAGTTTTGTCAGGACTGGCTCTCCTAAGGCTGTCAGTAGTTGTAATGGAATGTTGTCTACTCCCGGGCCCTTGTTTCGACTCAGGTCTTTCAGTGCTCTGTCAAATTCTTCACGCAGTACCATATCTCCCATTTCATCTTCATCTACATCCTCTTCCATTTCCATAATATTGTCCTCAAGTGCATCGCCCTTGTATAAACCCTCTATATACTCCTTCCACCTTTCTGCTTTCCCTTCTTTGCTTAGAACTGGGTTTCCATCTGAGCTCTTGACATTCGTACATGTGGTTCTCTTATCTCCAAAGGTTTCTTTAATTTTCCTGTAGGCAGTATCTATCTTACCCCTGGTGAGATAAGCCTTTACATCCTTACATTTGTCCTCTAGCCATCCGTGCTTAGTCATTTTGCACTTCCTGTCGATCTCATTTTTGAGACGTTTGTATTCCTTTTTGCCTGCTTCATTTACTGCATTTTTATATTTTCTCCTTTCATCAATTAAATTCAATATTTCTTCTGTTACCCAAGGATTTCTACTAGCCCTCGTCTTTTTACCTACTTGATCCTCTGCTGCCTTCACTATTTCATCCCTCAAAGCTACCCATTCTTCTTCTATTGTATTTCTTTCCCCCCCATTCTTGTTCCCTTATGCTCCCTGAAACTCTGTACAACCTCTGGTTTAGTCAGTTTATCCAGGTCCCATCTCCTTAAATTCCCACCTTTTTGCAGTTTCTTCAGTTTTAATCTACAGTTCATAACCAATACATTGTGGTCAGAGTCCACATCTGCCCCTGGAAATGTCTTACAATTTAAAACCTGGTCCCTAAATCTCTGTCTTACCATTATATAATCTATCTGAAACCTGTCAGTATCTCCAGGCTTCTTCCATGTATACAATCTTCTTTTATGGTTCATGATCATATCATAACAAAAAGACGACGAAGTGTACGTTCGAAGATGCCATATGGACCACGTCACGCTAGCTAAGACGTAAGCATAATGTGTCCTGTGTAGACACAGACTAACATAGACGTAAGGAACAATATTACGCCTATTATACCATCTTAACAGGTACACTTGATAATAGCAAAACACCGAAACGATCTCGTCGTGTAACTTGCATCACTGCGAGTGAATAAATAAATAATGCAGCAAAAAACATCTACGTAATATTTAAATTTTCTGTTTGTGTTTCCGTCTCTGCATTCCATTCCTCTCCTCCCCCTCCCCTCCCCCACCCCCTGCCTCCTCGGTATTTGAGTTCCCTCCCCCACCTATCTCTCTCAATCTAGAAGAGTGGAGAATTGGTGAAACAATAGATTGCTAAATCACTCATATGCAAATGCTGCTATGGTTCCTTTAATAAAGGCACGGCCAATTTTCTTACCTGTTCTTCTTCAATTCGAGCTTGTGCTCCGTCGCTAATGACCTCGTTTTCGACCCTAATCTTTCTTCCTTTTCCTCCCTCTGATTCCCCTCTCGTGTACTTAGTTGAATACTTTAGTACACTAGGTCACGATTCTTTTTCCAGAGTTGATGCTTATATGTACGTTATTCTCTGAATCGAGTAAAGAGAGCTTTATTCGTTTAACTATGTTCAATTTCTGGGACGAACAACATTGAATGCTGAAAACTATTTTCATTTTTCACCTGATTTCCTGAAACCCTTAGGGCAAAATCTAGAATGGTATTTCCACAAATCAGAGGTCATTCCTCCCCTTACTGTAATCCATCTACTCCTGTAAGAAATACTTACTGATGGTTTATTCAGGGATAGGGTTTCGTTCAAACAAACACAAAGCCCCTCGATAAGGTCATATTATTATATATTCATTTCATTCCTTAAGCATTACCTCCTACCATATTCCGACTGAAATACATAGATAGGACGAACTGACGTGTAGAGCGTACTAATGGCCAGATTACTTAGCGACCACATCTCTTACGACCCGAATCAGCAGATTGTTGACCAAACTGATGATGATATCTTTAGTAGATGGAAACCGACCCACCAAAAATAAAAAGGAACAACCTATATGCGACCAAGATTGTTCCTAAATAAGTTGTAATATTATTAGATCGCTTTTTTCCTGGAACAATGTCCTAAAAAATTTTAGACGTATTAATAGTAACAATAATAAGAAGAAGAAGAAGGGAAGAATTACTATTAATACGTCCGCGTGTGTGATGCAACCGTTTCTTTATTCTTCCATTCCGATTGCTTATGTTTATTCTGTGAAACTACAAATGTATTCTATAGGTATGCTACTTTCAAATAAACGAAGTGGAAGTAGACAAGACAGTTTCATACGAAATCCAGCAGGAAAACTGGCATGACCAGGGCTCGAACTCAGGACCCTTGACAAGACTTCCCCAACGGAGCTCTACACGACAGACGCTCTCAGTGCTCCGTAGGTCAGGTGTTGCTTGTTAACCATTTACCCAGGTTCTCCTGGATGACAGTAGAAAGCGCAAACTATGTCGGAGTTTTGCTCGATACTCAATCGATGTACAACGTTTGGTACCGATCTGACTGACGCATGTAGGAGCTTGCCTAAGGGAGGGGACAGCTTTTTCCTTTGCATCTTTCGAGTGTGATCTCAGGAAACGCCGAGAGCCACGAGGCTTCCAATATGTTTCGTATTTGGTGGACGGACAAAATTTTAAGAAAGGAAGATTATAGTTCAACGTCGAGTCGGTGTCCATGTCATTAGCGACATAGCACAAAATCTAGCAGAATTCTTCGTGATATTGTTTAAGAAGCCTTCCTTGCAGTAGCCTCGAGTGATTTGGTGGACAGGAAATCTAAATCTGGTTGGCTGGACAGAGATCGGAAACCACGCAAGTCCCTGCGTCACCTCATACGTCAAGACGCCCTTGGATGTATGTTTCTACTCTCGTTTTCCATACGTAATCACGTCCTGCAGCAGGCAACAGCGTGAAAGTAGACTAGCCGGACCACTTCATATGCGTCTGTTGGCCTCTAGTCCTGCTTCAGTTCCCACCGCATACTGGAATCCCTTATATGTATTCGCCCGGTTTATAAGACGTAACGCAATAACAGCAACCAAGCGAGATGAAGCACTAACACACTGACCTCCATTCGGAAATTCAATTCCAAGTCGACCTACGTTAATTTTAGGTCTACCGCTGATTCCCTAACTCACTTTAGGCAAATGCTAAGATGGTCCCTTCCCAAACGCTGAGACCCGTTTCCTGCATTAGCCTTTTCAGATTTGTGCTCTGTCAGTTATGATCTTGTTGTCGACGCAACATTAAGCCATAAAAAAGGTCATGTTTCAGAACCTCTAATTAAATGCAGATTTGGATATTCTGATCACCTTATACTATTATAAAATCACAATGATTGGCCGAAAACCTACGCGCTGCAGTATTTTGTGTCTGGCTCACGTACAAGTGGATTCCTGACGCCGCACTTTCAAATCGTGGGTCTGACCCACGGCAGAGATATGGCTATGGCTAGGAGAAGCCGACGTGACGTTCGTTCGTGAAACACTTCTGGTCGTTCTGTGCGATGGTTGCCTCTGTGATACTGAACAGCTATTCTAAACACTAATGGACTTTGGAATCCAAATTTTCCTGATCACCGATATGCTGTGATCTAGGCATCTTGCACCATTATTATCTCACGCTCAAAGTCAGTTAACCGGCGACCTTCTGGCACTTGCCCATAAAGATCTCCTCAGACATCATGTCTACACTCGCGTCATACGCCGTATCTTATCCTAACTTTTGGTGTCCTACGTCTTCAAATGGAACACTCGTTTCCGCAACTTTCGGCCATTCAGTCTATTTACAACAGTCTGTATCAGAGTTCTTAACGTGACGTCGGATAAAATAAAAACTACCATGTGTTACTCCCGGCGATAGTAAAATTTATTGCTTCTATTGCACTTAATATTGTCTATTGCGTAAAGTGCAATTTCACGTTAAAAAATAAGTTTGGTGCACAACATTTTGTGCAGGTGGATTGTATCATTGCTTACAATATTTGGTTAGCTAAGAACTAGTGTCCCTCGCAGACCCTAGTTAGTTATTTCCTGAAGATTACCTAATAAGCCGAAAACTAGTTAGAAATAAAGAAAAATTAGTAATACTTGCTATTCAGCTTTAAATATGGAATTGTTCTACCAAGAAATAACATAAAAACCATAAATAATATTTACTATATAGTCAACAGCAAAATGCACTGATATTGTAACTTAATTCTTACACTCACATGTTTAGCAGTCGAAGTTTTCCAATTCTGTTTCAAATCGTGACATTCATGAGTTGGGCTTCTGTAAGGTCCAGCATCATAGAACACACTACAATGGTCGCAGACGAACTCACGATTCAGAGCTTTAGCTCTTTAACGGCTCCAAAACAATAAATTAATGTATATAAATAAAAAAGTATAAATGTTCATTTGTTCGAAATCTTAAATCTCCGAAAGTACTTCGTCGATTGCTTTGAAATTTTTACATAACGCTGCATTCGAACACGCGCATGTTTTATGTAGCTGGTAGAGCTCTGTCTATAATATAATTATATAATGTATAACATAATATACTAATGCATAAGGGGGAAACGTGCTTACCAATTATCTCTAAAATTTCTTTACCGATTACTTCATATTTTTACATGATACTCTAATGAATAGGGAAACGTTGCTACCAAAAATTTCCGGAAGTTTTCTTGACCAGTTTACTTCACATTTTTACAGGGCACTCTAATAAACAGTTGTGGCGACACGCCACATAACGTGATAAAAATGATATTGAATAAAATCGTAATTGTAACAAAACTGACGTCGTAACGAAATAAATATTACCGCAGAAAAATAACAAAGACTGTAGTCAATTAATATGATCTGCAAATGTAATTGAAATCTCTGTTCCTTTTGCAAAAGGATCGCGCTCTCTTCCCTTTTGTTTCTTCGCAGTGTGAGAAGCTATTTTGGTGACGAGGCATAAAAACGTAGATAGATGGTCGTAGGTTGTGTTCCAAAAATGAACAGCATAGAGACAAACGTGATGACACTTTCTGCAGGACCTGACCATAATTTTGCAGGACAATGCTCAAGCACGTATGGTGCAGGTTGTTACTGATTTGTTTGACTGATGGGGC
Organism: Schistocerca serialis cubense; assembly: GCF_023864345.2. Lineage (NCBI taxonomy): Eukaryota > Metazoa > Arthropoda > Insecta > Orthoptera > Acrididae > Schistocerca > Schistocerca serialis. The sequence continues at coordinate 1,024,800,125 of NC_064639.1, forward strand.
TGCTAAGTGCTATACCACCTACTGCATCTACTGGCTTAACCCCTCGTGAGTTCAGATCGTTTTCTAAACTGAAGGAAACACTTCACGGCATTCGCTTCAGAACTAGTACAAATTCGTCGGGCAATAGACTGCGCCGCTCGAACTGCCATCACAACTGGCACTGCTAAGAGTATTCTACGAATTCCACATCGCTGGCAACGGGTTATACACAATGCTGGTGACTACTTTGAAGGTCAGGAAACTTTGAAACACGTATCTATTTTGTACGAGCTGTAAATAAATAGTTGCCACTATTAAAGTTCCAACCCTCGTACAAAGACGTTCTAACTACACCTGAAGATAGGCGAGAGAGAATTGTCAGAGCATATGCTTCGATAAGGGCCGATGTGATAAGGAATACCAGTCGATCCATGATAAGATCATTGCAGCACTGCATTGATACCAATGGTCATCACTTCAAACACCTTCTGTAAATGGACGATCATGACACCTTTGTGGCCTTCGTTGACCTTCAAACACCTTACTGTTGCACATCATTGGATTCATCTCGTTAGCCGCTATCAGGAAATAAGAAACAAACTATAGCATACCATTAAAAAAAACGAAGATGACCTTCATATCTCTGAAGCGACCCCACCTATCAACAAAAAACCAACGTCATATTATCGCCGCCGTTGTCCGATGCAAAACGTTTCAGTTCCTATCATACTTTCGGAGTTATTCTTGATGGCAATAGTTAGTGACTCACCTTGTATATTATTAAACAAAATTTTTAAACACAACAATATGTTGTTTTGTTTTCTCATGGCCATTGCTTTTCACAGAAAAGAGAAACCCTTATCAGCTTATGACTGGAATATCGCTGCGGAGTCTGACTTTGCAATAACAATAAACAAGTCTCACGATCAGAGGAGGGACAGGCGTAGATGGAAACAGAAGTGCGAGGGGGGGGGGGGGGGGGCACGGGACGAAATGACAGATAGGAGGAAGGAGGAGAAGATGGATACAGAGAGAGGGAGGAGAAGATGGAGAAGAGGGAGGAACAGGAAATAGACACAGAGAGGGGGAGGAAGAGAAGGAAAGTAATATGGAGGAGGGTGAGGAGATGGACAAAGAGGGGAAGAGAAGAAGAAGAAGGAGGGGCTGGAGGAGGAGATGGACAGAGAGCGGGGGAAAAGGAGATTAGGATATTTATCCAATTCTCATACATATTTAGCAATTTCCAAGCAATATCGGGTTCGATAGTAAAAAATCAAAAATATATATTTCCGCCACCCTCCTAGCTTGGACTGTTTCTTAACGGTAATTTCTCCCTCTATACACTTTTAACCACAATAAATTGCTACCGGTGGGTACAACAATCCACAGGTGAAAGTAAACCTGCATGGAGAGCACTTTGTGTCCAATCGTGAATGAGACAATGCGGCTTGTGTACAATGTTCACTCTGCTGACATTCGTCGAAGAATCATGTCAGGTTTACAACACCTGCTGAATGCCGCTAGGTACATTTTATGGCCCGGTGCTTTATCGGAGGACACTAGGTCTATGTCGAACCAGACAGTGTGCAACTGTCTCCTCACGATCAATTTGGCATCTGGGCTTCCATTGCGAACAACATTACAGACATGGTAACCTTGAGTGAAACAAGGTGAGCAAGAGAACACCTGGACTAGAACCTGAATCGGTGGCACCTGGTTGATGAGTGCAGGATATGTCTGACGTTTGATGTTCGTTATGGAAGTCAGTGGAAACGGCCAGATACCAAAGCTCGTCACAGGCATGAATCTCACGAGTTGAGCTGGGAAGATTGTCAGTCACGTTTGGGCCGCCATCGTATCCACATCATGTGCCTCTCATCGCTATCAAGGACGTCTTAAGGGCTGGGTAGCGCGCGGTGGGGTCCTCCAACCTACTATCCAGCCCTACAGTCAAGATTTCGGCTATTACATCGACTTTCGTCGAGCAAAGAGCTTCCGCATTCCGAATACCTTGCGCCAGAAGGCATAAATCAACGGAGCAGTCTGGCCTTCACTATCTGCTCACACTTACCCGACTGATCGTTCATGTGACCAGTTGAAACTCGCATTGCGTGTCGCAGGAACCTTCCCCTCCGACGGGACGACCTTAGGTGGGCTGCCAGTGCAGAGTGATGACTGCCTTTTATTTTGTTTACTACTGTCTCTTCATTTCATAGTAAAGCTATTTAGGTTGTTTCACAATGTTTTGTGATTTCCGGGTTGAATAA